>NC_134267.1:8342590-8428904 GCF_031893055.1 Leptodactylus fuscus | reverse complement strand
TCAGTGATGTCACAGTACAGGATAATACACACAGTGATGTCACAGTACAGGATAATACACACAGTGATGTCACAGTACAGGATAATACACACAGTGATGTCACAGTACAGGATAATACACACAGTGATGTCACAGTACAGAGATAATACACACAGTGATGTCACAGTACAGGATAATACACACAGTGATGTCACAGTACAGAGATAATACACACAGTGATGTCACAGTACAGGGATAATACACACAGTGATGTCACAGTACAGAGATAATACACACAGTGATGTCACAGTACAGGATAATACACACAGTGATGTCACAGTACAGGATAATACACACAGTGATGTCACAGTACAGGATAATACACACAGTGATGTCACAGTACAGGATAATACACACAGTGATGTCACAGTACAGGGATAATACACACAGTGATGTCACAGTACAGAGATAATACACACAGTGATGTCACAGTACAGAGATAATACACACAGTGATGTCACAGTACAGAGATAATACACACAGTGATGTCACAGTACAGGATAATACACACAGTGATGTCACAGTACAGGATAATACACACAGTGATGTCACAGTACAGGGATAATACACACAGTGATGTCACAGTACAGAGATAATACACACAGTGATGTCACAGTACAGGATAATACACACAGTGATGTCACAGTACAGAGATAATACACACAGTGATGTCACAGTACAGGATAATACACACAGTGATGTCACAGTACAGGATAATACACACAGTGATGTCACAGTACAGAGATAATACACACAGTGATGTCACAGTACAGGATAATACACACAGTGATGTCACAGTACAGGATAATACACACAGTGATGTCACAGTACAGGATAATACACACAGTGATGTCACAGTACAGAGATAATACACACAGTGATGTCACAGTACAGAGATAATACACACAGTGATGTCACAGTACAGGAAGATAATACACACAGTGATGTCACAGTACAGAGATAATACACACAGTGATGTCACAGTACAGGATAATACACACAGTGATGTCACAGTACAGGATAATACACACAGTGATGTCACAGTACAGGATAATACACACAGTGATGTCACAGTACAGAGATAATACACACAGTGATGTCACAGTACAGAGATAATACACACAGTGATGTCACAGTACAGGGATAATACACACAGTGATGTCACAGTACAGAGATAATACACACAGTGATGTCACAGTACAGGATAATACACACAGTGATGTCACAGTACAGGATAATACACAGTGATGTCACAGTACAGGATAATACACACAGTGATGTCACAGTACAGGATAATACACACAGTGATGTCACAGTACAGAGATAATACACACAGTGATGTCACAGTACAGGATAATACACACAGTGATGTCACAGTACAGAGATAATACACACAGTGATGTCACAGTACAGAGATAATACACACAGTGATGTCACAGTACAGAGATAATACACACAGTGATGTCACAGTACAGAGATAATACACACAGTGATGTCACAGTACAGGATAATACACACAGTGATGTCACAGTACAGGATAATACACACAGTGATGTCACAGTACAGAGATAATACACACAGTGATGTCACAGTACAGAGATAATACACACAGTGATGTCACAGTACAGGATAATACACACAGTGATGTCACAGTACAGGGATAATACACACAGTGATGTCACAGTACAGGATAATACACACAGTGATGTCACAGTACAGGATAATACACACAGTGATGTCACAGTACAGGATAATACACACAGTGATGTCACAGTACAGGATAATACACACAGTGATGTCACAGTACAGGATAATACACACAGTGATGTCACAGTACAGGATAATACACACAGTGATGTCACAGTACAGGATAATACACACAGTGATGTCACAGTACAGGATAATACACACAGTGATGTCACAGTACAGGGATAATACACACAGTGATGTCACAGTACAGAGATAATACACACAGTGATGTCACAGTACAGGATAATACACACAGTGATGTCACAGTACAGGATAATACACACAGTGATGTCACAGTACAGGATAATACACACAGTGATGTCACAGTACAGGATAATACACACAGTGATGTCACAGTACAGGGATAATACACACAGTGATGTCACAGTACAGAGATAATACACACAGTGATGTCACAGTACAGAGATAATACACACAGTGATGTCACAGTACAGGATAATACACACAGTGATGTCACAGTACAGAGATAATACACACAGTGATGTCACAGTACAGGATAATACACACAGTGATGTCACAGTACAGAGATAATACACACAGTGATGTCACAGTACAGAGATAATACACACAGTGATGTCACAGTACAGGATAATACACACAGTGATGTCACAGTACAGAGATAATACACACAGTGATGTCACAGTACAGAGATAATACACACAGTGATGTCACAGTACAGAGATAATACACACAGTGATGTCACAGTACAGGATAATACACACAGTGATGTCACAGTACAGGGATAATACACACAGTGATGTCACAGTACAGGATAATACACACAGTGATGTCACAGTACAGAGATAATACACACAGTGATGTCACAGTACAGAGATAATACACACAGTGATGTCACAGTACAGGATAATACACACAGTGATGTCACAGTACAGAGATAATACACACAGTGATGTCACAGTACAGGATAATACACACAGTGATGTCACAGTACAGGATAATACACACAGTGATGTCACAGTACAGAGATAATACACACAGTGATGTCACAGTACAGGATAATACACACAGTGATGTCACAGTACAGGGATAATACACACAGTGATGTCACAGTACAGAGATAATACACACAGTGATGTCACAGTACAGGATAATACACACAGTGATGTCACAGTACAGAGATAATACACACAGTGATGTCACAGTACAGAGATAATACACACAGTGATGTCACAGTACAGGATAATACACACAGTGATGTCACAGTACAGAGATAATACACACAGTGATGTCACAGTACAGGATAATACACACAGTGATGTCACAGTACAGGGATAATACACACAGTGATGTCACAGTACAGAGATAATACACACAGTGATGTCACAGTACAGGATAATACACACAGTGATGTCACAGTACAGAGATAATACACACAGTGATGTCACAGTACAGGATAATACACACAGTGATGTCACAGTACAGGATAATACACACAGTGATGTCACAGTACAGGATAATACACACAGTGATGTCACAGTACAGAGATAATACACACAGTGATGTCACAGTACAGGATAATACACACAGTGATGTCACAGTACAGGATAATACACACAGTGATGTCACAGTACAGGATAATACACACAGTGATGTCACAGTACAGAGATAATACACACAGTGATGTCACAGTACAGGATAATACACACAGTGATGTCACAGTACAGGGATAATACACACAGTGATGTCACAGTACAGAGATAATACACACAGTGATGTCACAGTACAGGATAATACACACAGTGATGTCACAGTACAGGATAATACACACAGTGATGTCACAGTACAGGGATAATACACACAGTGATGTCACAGTACAGGATAATACACACAGTGATGTCACAGTACAGAGATAATACACACAGTGATGTCACAGTACAGGATAATACACACAGTGATGTCACAGTACAGGATAATACACACAGTGATGTCACAGTACAGAGATAATACACACAGTGATGTCACAGTACAGGATAATACACACAGTGATGTCACAGTACAGGATAATACACACAGTGATGTCACAGTACAGGATAATACACACAGTGATGTCACAGTACAGGGATAATACACACAGTGATGTCACAGTACAGGGATAATACACACAGTGATGTCACAGTACAGAGATAATACACACAGTGATGTCACAGTACAGAGATAATACACACAGTGATGTCACAGTACAGAGATAATACACACAGTGATGTCACAGTACAGAGATAATACACACAGTGATGTCACAGTACAGGAATAATCCACACAGTGATGTCACAGTACAGAGATAATACACACAGTGATGTCACAGTACAGAGATAATACACACAGTGATGTCACAGTACAGGATAATACACACAGTGATGTCACAGTACAGAGATAATACACACAGTGATGTCACAGTACAGAGATAATACACACAGTGATGTCACAGTACAGAGATAATACACACAGTGATGTCACAGTACAGGATAATACACACAGTGATGTCACAGTACAGGGATAATACACACAGTGATGTCACAGTACAGGATAATACACACAGTGATGTCACAGTACAGAGATAATACACACAGTGATGTCACAGTACAGAGATAATACACACAGTGATGTCACAGTACAGGATAATACACACAGTGATGTCACAGTACAGAGATAATACACACAGTGATGTCACAGTACAGAGATAATACACACAGTGATGTCACAGTACAGGATAATACACACAGTGATGTCACAGTACAGAGATAATACACACAGTGATGTCACAGTACAGGATAATACACACAGTGATGTCACAGTACAGAGATAATACACACAGTGATGTCACAGTACAGGGATAATACACACAGTGATGTCACAGTACAGGATAATACACACAGTGATGTCACAGTACAGGATAATACACACAGTGATGTCACAGTACAGGATAATACACACAGTGATGTCACAGTACAGGATAATACACACAGTGATGTCACAGTACAGAGATAATACACACAGTGATGTCACAGTACAGGATAATACACACAGTGATGTCACAGTACAGGATAATACACACAGTGATGTCACAGTACAGGGATAATACACACAGTGATGTCACAGTACAGAGATAATACACACAGTGATGTCACAGTACAGGATAATACACACAGTGATGTCACAGTACAGGATAATACACACAGTGATGTCACAGTACAGGATAATACACACAGTGATGTCACAGTACAGGGATAATACACACAGTGATGTCACAGTACAGAGATAATACACACAGTGATGTCACAGTACAGGGATAATACACACAGTGATGTCACAGTACAGAGATAATACACACAGTGATGTCACAGTACAGAGATAATACACACAGTGATGTCACAGTACAGAGATAATACACACAGTGATGTCACAGTACAGGATAATACACACAGTGATGTCACAGTACAGGATAATACACACAGTGATGTCACAGTACAGGATAATACACACGTGATGTCACAGTACAGGATAATACACACAGTGATGTTCACACAGTGATGTCACAGTACAGAGATAATACACACAGTGATGTCACAGTACAGAGATAATACACACAGTGATGTCACAGTACAGGATAATACACACAGTGATGTCACAGTACAGAGATAATACACACAGTGATGTCACAGTACAGGAATAATCCACACAGTGATGTCACAGTACAGAGATAATACACACAGTGATGTCACAGTACAGAGATAATACACACAGTGATGTCACAGTACAGAGATAATACACACAGTGATGTCACAGTACAGAGATAATACACACAGTGATGTCACAGTACAGAGATAATACACACAGTGATGTCACAGTACAGAGATAATACACACAGTGATGTCACAGTACAGGATAATACACACAGTGATGTCACAGTACAGGGATAATACACACAGTGATGTCACAGTACAGGATAATACACACAGTGATGTCACAGTACAGAGATAATACACACAGTGATGTCACAGTACAGGATAATACACACAGTGATGTCACAGTACAGGGATAATACACACAGTGATGTCACAGTACAGGATAATACACACAGTGATGTCACAGTACAGGATAATACACACAGTGATGTCACAGTACAGGATAATACACACAGTGATGTCACAGTACAGGATAATACACACAGTGATGTCACAGTACAGGATAATACACACAGTGATGTCACAGTACAGAGATAATACACACAGTGATGTCACAGTACAGGATAATACACACAGTGATGTCACAGTACAGGATAATACACACAGTGATGTCACAGTACAGGGATAATACACACAGTGATGTCACAGTACAGGATAATACACACAGTGATGTCACAGTACAGGATAATACACACAGTGATGTCACAGTACAGGATAATACACACAGTGATGTCACAGTACAGGATAATACACACAGTGATGTCACAGTACAGGATAATACACACAGTGATGTCACAGTACAGGATAATACACACAGTGATGTCACAGTACAGAGATAATACACACAGTGATGTCACAGTACAGGATAATACACACAGTGATGTCACAGTACAGAGATAATACACACAGTGATGTCACAGTACAGGATAATACACACAGTGATGTCACAGTACAGAGATAATACACACAGTGATGTCACAGTACAGAGATAATACACACAGTGATGTCACAGTACAGGATAATACACACAGTGATGTCACAGTACAGAGATAATACACACAGTGATGTCACAGTACAGAGATAATACACACAGTGATGTCACAGTACAGAGATAATACACACAGTGATGTCACAGTACAGGATAATACACACAGTGATGTCACAGTACAGGGATAATACACACAGTGATGTCACAGTACAGGATAATACACACAGTGATGTCACAGTACAGAGATAATACACACAGTGATGTCACAGTACAGAGATAATACACACAGTGATGTCACAGTACAGGATAATACACACAGTGATGTCACAGTACAGAGATAATACTCACAGTGATGTCACAGTACAGGATAATACACACAGTGATGTCACAGTACAGGATAATACACACAGTGATGTCACAGTACAGGATAATACACACAGTGATGTCACAGTACAGGATAATACACACAGTGATGTCACAGTACAGAGATAATACACACAGTGATGTCACAGTACAGGATAATACACACAGTGATGTCACAGTACAGGATAATACACACAGTGATGTCACAGTACAGGATAATACACACAGTGATGTCACAGTACAGGATAATACACACAGTGATGTCACAGTACAGGATAATAGCACACAGTGATGTCACAGTACAGAGATAATACACACAGTGATGTCACAGTACAGGATAATACACACAGTGATGTCACAGTACAGGATAATACACACAGTGATGTCACAGTACAGGGATAATACACACAGTGATGTCACAGTACAGAGATAATACACACAGTGATTGTAAGTCACAGTACAGGATAATACACACAGTGATGTCACAGTACAGGGATAATACACACAGTGATGTCACAGTACAGGATAATACACACAGTGATGTCACAGTACAGAGATAATACACACAGTGATGTCACAGTACAGGGATAATACACACAGTGATGTCACAGTACAGAGATAATACACACAGTGATGTCACAGTACAGAGATAATACACACAGTGATGTCACAGTACAGAGATAATACACACAGTGATGTCACAGTACAGGATAATACACACAGTGATGTCACAGTACAGAGATAATACACACAGTGATGTCACAGTACAGGGATAATACACACAGTGATGTCACAGTATAGGGATAATACACACAGTGATGTCACAGTACAGGGATAATACACACAGTGATGTCACAGTACAGAGATAATACACACAGTGATGTCACAGTACAGAGATAATACACACAGTGATGTCACAGTACAGGATAATACACACAGTGATGTCACAGTACAGAGATAATACACACAGTGATGTCACAGTACAGGAATAATCCACACAGTGATGTCACAGTACAGAGATAATACACACAGTGATGTCACAGTACAGAGATAATACACACAGTGATGTCAGTATAAACAGTGATGTCACAGTACAGGATAATACACACATGATGTCACAGTACAGAGATAATACACACAGTGATGTCACAGTACAGAGATAATACACACAGTGATGTCACAGTACAGAGATAATACACACAGTGATGTCACAGTACAGGATAATACACACAGTGATGTCACAGTACAAGGATAATACACACAGTGATGTCACAGTACAGGATAATACACACAGTGATGTCACAGTACAGAGATAATACACACAGTGATGTCACAGTACAGAGGTAATACACACAGTGATGTCACAGTATAGGATAATACACACAGTGATGTCACAGTACAGAGATAATACGCACAGTGATGTCACAGTACAGGATAATACACACAGTGATGTCACAGTACAGGATAATACACACAGTGATGTCACAGTACAGAGATAATACACACAGTGATGTCACAGTACAGGGATAATACACACAGTGATGTCACAGTACAGGATAATACACACAGTGATGTCACAGTACAGGATAATACACACAGTGATGTCACAGTACAGGATAATACACACAGTGATGTCACAGTACAGGATAATACACACAGTGATGTCACAGTACAGAGATAATACACACAGTGATGTCACAGTACAGGATAATACACACAGTGATGTCACAGTACAGGATAATACACACAGTGATGTCACAGTACAGGGATAATACACACAGTGATGTCACAGTACAGAGATAATACACACAGTGATGTCACAGTACAGGACAATACACACAGTGATGTCACAGTACAGGGATAATAGACACAGTGATGTCACAGTACAGGGATAATACACACAGTGATGTCACAGTACAGGATAATACACACAGTGATGTCACAGTACAGGGATAATACACACAGTGATGTCACAGTACAGGGATAATACACACAGTGATGTCACAGTACAGAGATAATACACACAGTGATGTCACAGTACAGAGATAATACACACAGTGATGTCACAGTACAGAGATAATACACACAGTGATGTCACAGTACAGGATAATACACACAGTGATGTCACAGTACAGGAATAATACACACAGTGATGTCACAGTACAGAGATAATACACACAGTGATGTCACAGTACAGAGATAATACACACAGTGATGTCACAGTACAGAGATAATACACACAGTGATGTCACAGTACAGAGATAATACACACAGTGATGTCACAGTACAGGATAATACACACAGTGATGTCACAGTACAGGATAATACACACAGTGATGTCACAGTACAGAGATAATACACACAGTGATGTCACAGTACAGGGATAATACACACAGTGATGTCACAGTACAGAGATAATACACACAGTGATGTCACAGTACAGGGATAATACACACAGTGATGTCACAGTACAGAGATAATACACACAGTGATGTCACAGTACAGAGATAATACACACAGTGATGTCACAGTACAGAGATAATACACACAGTGATGTCACAGTACAGAGATAATACACACAATGATGTCACAGTACAGGGATAATACACACAGTGATGTCACAGTACAGGATAATACACACAGTGATGTCACAGTGTAGGATAATACACACAGTGATGTCACAGTACAGGATAATACACACAGTGATGTCACAGTACAGAGATAATACACACAGTGATGTCACAGTACAGAGATAATACACACAGTGATGTCACAGTACAGGATAATACACACAGTGATGTCACAGTACAGGATAATACACACAGTGATGTCACAGTACAGAGATAATACACACAGTGATGTCACAGTACAGAGATAATACACACAGTGATGTCACAGTACAGGATAATACACACAGTGATGTCACAGTATAGGATAATACACACAGTGATGTCACAGTACAGGATAATACACACAGTGATGTCACAGTACAGAGATAATACACACAGTGATGTCACAGTACAGGATAATACACACAGTGATGTCACAGTACAGGATAATACACACAGTGATGTCACAGTACAGGATAATACAGTGATGTCACAGTACAGGATAATACACACAGTGATGTCACAGTACAGGGATAATACACACAGTGATGTCACAGTACAGGGATAATACACACAGTGATGTCACAGTACAGGATAATACACATATGATGTCACAGTACAGAGATAATACACAGTGATGTCACAGGACAGGATAATACACACAGTGATGTCACAGTACAGGATAATACACACAGTGATATCACAGTACAGGATAATACACACAGTGATGTCACAGTACAGAGATAATAAACACAGTGATGTCACAGTACAGGATAATACACACAGTGATGTCACAGTACAGAGATAATAAACACAGTGATGTCACAGTACAGGGATAATACACAGAGTGATGTCACAGTACAGGATAATACACACAGTGATGTCACAGTACAAGATAATAAACACAATGGTGCAAATTTATTAAGACTGACATATTATATGCTAGTCTTAATAAATGGTCCGATTGGCACAGTGACCGAGATTTATAAGGAGACTGCTGAATGTGGAACTGGGGTTCAGATCGAGGATTGAGGTGCACATTTAAAGAAAGAATGGTCCCTGCACCCAATCTGCACCTCAATGTGATCCTTCTACGCCAGAAAACTGATGTCGAGGGAATAATAAATTCCATCCAATGGCAGAATATATGAAGAAAGTAATTATAATGATGTCACAGGCAGCCGATATGAGGTCACAGTAATGGAGCCGCAGTCAGTTCTCCACATCCCCTTCCATCAGCCATAGTTATCACTATCTATATATCACACAACTGAAAACTTCTGGAACTTTTTCAAGATATCTGTTTGCTGTGAGTGAATGACAATACAGTACACCATAATAAGATGTAGATACATTTGTATCCAGTCTAGACAATGCTTTGTGAGCCAGATTGTACTCTAGACTGATACAGTGGAGAAATTTAGCAAGGATAGGGTGCTACAATCTTGGTGTAATTTGGTGTTTTAGACACTTTTATGTCTTGCACAAAAAATGTCCAAAAAATAAGGTACATTAAAAAAAATTATATATATATATATATATATATATATATATATATACGTATGTATATATACAGTCCTATGAAAAAGTTTGGGCACCCCTATTAATCTTAATCATTTTTAGTTGTAAATATTTTGGTGTTTGCTGCAGTCATTTCAGTTTGATATATCTAATAACTGATGGACACAGTAATATTTCAGGATTGAAATGAGGTTTATTGTACTAACAGAAAATGTGCAATATGCATTAAACCAAAATTTGACCGGTGCAAAAGTATGGGCACCTCAACAGAAAAGTGACATTAATATTTAGTAGATCCTCCTTTTGCAAAGATAACAGCCTCTAGTCACTTCCTGTAGCTTTTAATCAGTTCCTGGATCCTGGATGAAGGGATTTTGGACCATTCCTCTTTACAAAACAATTCAAGTTCAGTTAAGTTTGATGGTCGCCGAGCATGGACAGCCCGCTCTCAAATGATCTGAAAACAAAGATTTTTCAACATAGTTGTTCAGGGGAAGGATACAAAACGTTGTCTCAGAGATTTAACCTGTCAGTTTCCACTGTGAGGAACATAGTAAGGAAATGGAAGACCACAGGGACAGTTCTTGTTAAGCCCAGAAGTGGCAGGCCAAGAAAAATATCAGAAAGGCAGAGAAGAAGAATGGTGAGAACAGTCAAGGACAATCCACAGACACCTCCAAAGAGCTGCAGCATCATCTTGCTGCAGATGGTGTCACTGTGCATCGGTCAACTATACAGCGCACTTTGCACAAATAGAAGCTGTATGGGAGAGTGATGAGAAAGAAGCCGTTTCTGCAAGCACACCACAAACAGAGTCGCCTGAGGTATGTAAAAGCACATTTGGACAAGCCAGCTTCATTTTGGAAGAAGATCCTGTGGACTGATGAAACAAAGATTGAGTTGTTTGGTCATACAAAAAGGCGTTATGCATGGCATCCAAAAAAAAACAGCATTCCAAAAAGAACACATGCTACCCACTGTAAAATTTGGTGGAGGTTCCATCATGCTTTGGGGCCGTGTGGCCAATGCCGGCATCGGGAATCTTGTTAAAGTTGAGGGTCGCATGGATTCCACTCAGTATCAGCAGATTCTTGAGAATAATGTTCAAGAATCAGTGAGGAAGTTGAAGTTACGCCGGGGATGGATATTTCAGCAAGACAATGATCCAAAACACCGCTCCAAATCCTCAGGCATTCATGCAGAGGAACAATGACAATGTTCTGGAATGGCCATCCCAGTCCCCAGACCTGAATATCATTGAACATCTGTGGGATGATTGGAAGCGGGCTGTCCATGCTCGGCCACCATCAAACTGAACTGAACGCGAATTGTAAAGAGGAATGGTCCAAAATCCCTTCATCCAGGATCCAGGAACTGATTAAAAGCTACAGGAAGCGACTAGAGGCTGTTATCTTTGCAAAAGGAGGATGTACTAAATATTAATGTCACTTTTCTGTTGAGGTGCCCATACTTTTGCACCGGTCAAATTTTGGATTAATGCATATTGCGCATTTTCTGTTAGTACAATAAACCTGATTTCAATCCTGAAATATTACTGTGTCCATCAGTTATTAGATATATCAAACTGAAATGGCTGCTGCAAACACCAAAATATTTAGAACTAAAAATGATTAAAATTAATAGGGGTGCCCAAACTTTTTCATAGGACTGTATATATACATATATATATATATATATATATATATATATATATATATATATATATATAGTGAGACCACTGAAGGCAGAAAACATCTTAAAGGCCGGTCACTAAACCTAAAGCCGCAGGTAGCAAAATGTAGCTAAAAAAACGCAGCAAAAACGAGTTGCGATTTTTTTCCGCAAAACTTTTCTTTTAATTTTTGCTGTATGTTCTTCTGCATTTTTTCATCCTCACTTGCAATTCTACCATTCTATAAGGGGTGCACGCTTCTTCATATATGCAGCGGCTATCCTGGGCCAAGTACCTATGATGGAATATACTGCAACTTCTAGTGTAGTAGTGAGGAAGGCGCAAAAACCCCGGTGGTGACAATAATTGTCACAAGTGGTGTTTAAAATTTGCAAACCAGAGGTTTGTCCTATAGGTTATGTAATGTGGATTATCTCGGTGGAACAACCAGTTGAGTAATGCATATGTAGGTGCATATATAGCTATAGGGGGTGCAGGGTTAGTATTCACACTGGGACCTTCAAATCCGATCAGCCCATGGCCCCCTGTTATATAAGAAGCCACCAGTATTATAAATTATATAGGGTAGGTGGGGGCTGCATTGGGGGCTTGGGGGCTTCGAATTATGTCTCTGCAAATAGAGTAGGTATAGAAGGGCATGGATCATGTATGTCTGTGCAAGGAATCATAGATTATAATATATTGGTAAAACCAGAAACCTACAGGCGCACGCAGGAGCGGTCCATATAGCTGCGACATGGCCATAAGAAAGGGACGGATAGACTTGGTGGTCCCATCATATCTGCTAGAGGGTAATCCGCAGGATGCCCTCCTGTCAAAGTCCAAGGAAAGAGAGTTGGGGGGGGGGGGGGCAATAAACACCAGGCCCTTCTGTTCTGGGTGGCATAACCCAATGCTACAGTGGGGACCTGCACCCCATTCAGAGGTGTCACTTGAAGCTCCTGAGGTCTGGTGCGGTGCCCTATTACCTTGTGCCATGTAGTGTACTGGTATATTTTATGTGTCAGAGGGACCTTTGGGACCCGTCCAGGGTCCAGGACCTTGTAGTCTCTATTTCCTCTGTACCCCCTACATCTACACCCCAATTTTTTCTATGGCAGAATTCTAGGAAATCTATTGCAATGAGAAATCTGCAGCGGACACATCCTTGGGGTCCAACCTAATAGTATGAAAATGGTTTTTTTTTTTCATGGAAAACCCAAAAAAGAAAAAAAAAAGTCCGGTCTCATCTGCTCAGAATTCATTCTACAGAGACAATGAATATTTTATCACTTTCTTAGCAATTACCTCCTATTAAGAGTGTTAACTCCCTGGTGAATAGCAGATGTGGCAGCCGCAGATTTGTGTACACGGCCTGAAGATGAAGGATTAATCCGTTTTACAAGTATTGAATGGCATTCCAGCCGGCAGATCAATGGCTATTCTCTGCTGCCTGCCGGGGGGACAAGTGGCGGCCGTACTCTGTAAACTCCTCCTGAAGGCAAGTAACACAAGATGCAAATATTTATGCAAGGTGCATGGAGAACAATGGCCGAGGATACAGAACAGGTGCTGAGGGGTTAGCGCCTCTAAACAATCCTGCACAGCTCTCCCTGGGAATACAATGCCAGAAGTATGGCCGCCCCGTGAAGGGAGAGTCTTACCAATTACTACAGTCATCATTGTCTAGAGAACGTTCATTGTCAGGAGAAAAATGGACAAGTCTGCAAAGTTACTAAAATAACTGAATTCTATTTTCTGTAATAAAGATTCCTGGGCAAAAAGTCATGGAGTAAACTCCTGGTGAGTGGTCAGGGAACCCCGGGCTATGTATTTAGGTCACAATGTATGGGCACTATAGTTGGGGGTATATGTGGCGCACAGTAGGGTTGTCCAGGATTACAGGTTTCTGCAAGGAGGCAAACAACATCATACTCACCTGTCCCCGCTGCTCCGCTGTCCCCACCTCTGTGGCCCCCGGGGCTTGTTCCAGTGGAGTCCACAGCACACATGACTGGTCTCAGCGGACCAAGATATCATTCACATACATCACCTGAGACGTCCCTGTTCCTTTCCTTAATCTGCTGAGGCCGGTGATTGGTCATGCGTGGCGAAAACGTCTGCCAGAATGTAACATTACAGGACTGGACTGGTGGGAGACATCGGAGACAACTGAGTATGCATTTTTATTTTTTTATTTTTTTCACCTTCCCTGGGATCTTTGCAGAAATCTGTCATTCCTGCACAGCCCCTTTAATGTACACTAGTCTTTGTACAATGAAGACATTTCTCAGCTTTCTATTAACAAGGCAGACTGCGCCATACACTGTCTAGTGGTCAGGAAAGGGTACTGCAGCTCAGCTACCATTAAGGCTAAGGACCCACAGGACGTCCCACAGCAAAAAAGCGCAACAAATCATGGTCCTTCCCGCAGCGCTTTAGACAGAAACCCAACAGACTCCTAGCAGAGCCCATTATAGTCTATGGAGTCCACAGGTGTCCACGGGTAACCACTTTTTTGCGGACGGGCTCCCTAAATGGCAGAGAGTCAAACACTAGTGTAACCCTGGCATAGGGATAAGCCGTGCCCCCTGATGGACGGCTATAAAACGATTTATAAATGTAATGCGATGCAGGAGTTTTTGGTGCAAAATGTGCCAGAATTTTGACATCCTATGAATAGAAAATTGCCCCCAGTGTCTTGTCTTTCTTTTAACCCCTTGGTGACGTTTGATATCACTAAGGGGTCACATTCACAGTCTAAGTTGGAGTCTCCATCATAGTGTCTGCCACCACTCAACAGATGACAAAGTCCTGCACGGAGAATTTTTTCCTCTGCCAGTCTCAGTTTATAAATGGTGGACACCCGATGGACCCCATTATAGTCAAGGGGGTTGTCTGGACTCCATGTGTAACTGCTGTTATCCAGTATTCGGCTCCCCCACCAGACCTGAGCAACAAAGGTGCATTGCTAGTGTGAACCTTGACTAAGTTAAGTGTATACTAACCAGTACCACCTAGTGGTCGGCAGCAGAATAACACCTGCAAGTTATCAGTAATAGACCTCTGCCTTCCCGATCGTTGTATGCACAACACTCAATGGGTGCCGCCATGATGCATCATTCTCCAAACCCAGGGGTCACATGATCCTAGAGAAGCCAGATCAGCTCTGCATTACGGGTCTGTATTCCTCTTGTGGTCGGTGAGGGTCCCAGCATACAGACCCGCACCAATCACCAAGTTACCTCTATCTTGTGAATAGTGGCTACCTTGTTGTAACTGCAATAATCCTTAAAATGATATATTCTTTCCCAAACTTATACAAATGAACAGAAAAAAATCAGATGAAAGGGTCTCCTTATACATAGGTTGGGAGTGGTATTGTAGTATTTACTTAAATAGGGCCAAGTTGCAATACCAGACACAGCCACGGACAAGAGTGGCGCTGTTTCTGGATAAAAAAAAAAGCAGATGCTATTTTAATCTTATAAGAAATGATATGTATAATATTCAGCCTATTATAGATAAGTCGATTATAATGTACTATATTATAATACTATGAGGTCTATATTAGGTCAAGGCTCCGCTAACATTTCCATTATGTTGCTCCTCCAGGAAAGAAAAAAAAACAATCTTGGTTGGAGTTGCCTTTGTCCAGTCTCCTGATACCACCCACAGTCAGAGATGTCTATTATCCAAACTGTATGCACCTTACAATGGGCGGCTGCAGTCAATGTCTCAGTCAGGTCAGAGGTTGAGCCCGGCCTGTTCTCTCCTTGCCTGATTAGTTTGGAGCTCTATGTAATTAGCAGAGGACGGAGGGGATTGGAGGACGCCCCACACAGGGCACCGGTGACATCACACCTCATAACTTCAAATTGTGGAAAAAGAAGCAGAAGCTCCATCAGTACGACAACTAAACCCCGGTGACTGGTCCTCGTATAGACCCGAAAATCAGCCCAAAGATGGAAGACGCAAGAATTAAAGCCTCCAAAAAGAAATGTACAGACTACCATGAAGTCTACACCGAGATCGCTGCCGTGACATCAACAGCCGGTAAGTGGGAATCCAGGTATCAAATAAAATACAGATATCGAATCTATTATCTATCTATCTATCTATCTATCTATCTATCTATCTAATTTAGCAAAAACTATCATATTGTATCAATCATAAACAATCTATTTTTCTAGTTAACATCTATTTTTCTATATCAAAATCTGTCTAATAGCTATCATTATCTATTGTTCTATCTATCCATTATCTATAATATTCTATCTATAGTGATCTATTTCTAATATTTAATATCTATCGTAAACTATCATTTATATTGTGAACACTTGGTTACCTATTGTAATCTATCTATATCTATCTCCTATCTATCTATCTCCTATCTATCTATCTATCTATCTATCTATCTATCTGTCTCCTATCTATCTATCTATCTATCTATCTATCTATCTGTCTCCTATCTATCTATCTATCTATCTATCTATCTCCTATCTATCTATCTATCTATCTATCTATCTATCTATCTATCTATCTCCTATCTATCTATCTATCTATCTATCTATCTATCTATCTCTTATCTATCTATCTATCTATATCTATCTCCTATCTATCTATCTATCTATCTATCTATCTATCTAGCTATTTATCTCCTATCTATCTATCTATCTATCTATCTCCTATCTATCTATCTATCTATCTATCTATCTATGTATCTATCTCCTATCTATCTATCTATCTATCTATCTATCTATCTCCTATCTATCTATCTATCTATCTATCTCATATCTATCTATCTATCTATCTATCTATCTATCTATCTCCTATCTATCTATGATCTATCTATCTATCTATCTATCTATCTATCTATCTATCTATCTCCTATCTATCTATCTATCTATCTCCTATCTATCTATCTATCTATCTATCTATCTATCTATCTATCATCTATCTATCTATCTATCTATCTCCTATCTATCTATCTATCTATCTATCTATCTCCTATCTATCTATCTATCTATCTATCTATCTATCTATCTATCTCCTATCTATCTATCTATCTATCTATCTCCTATCTATCTATCTATCTATCTATCTATCTATCTATTATCTATCTATCTATCTCCTATCTATCTATCTATCTATCTATCTCCTATCTATCTATCTATCTATCTATCTCCTATCTATCTATCTATCTATCTATCTATCTATCTCCTATCTATCTATCTATCTATCTATCTATCTATCTATCTATCTCCTATCTATCATCTATCTATCTATCTATCTATCTATCTATCTATCTCCTATCTATCTATCTATCTATCTATCTATCTATATCCTATCTATCTATCTATCTATCTATCTCCTATCTATCTATCTATCTATCTATCTATATCCTATCTATCTATCTATCTATCTATCTATCTATCTATCTCCTATCTATCTATCTATCTATCTATCTATCTATCTCCTATCTATCTATCTATCTATCTATCTCCTATCTATCTATCTATCTATCTATCTATCTATCTATCTATCTCCTATCTATCTATCTATCTATCTATCTATCTATCTATCTCCTATCTATCTATCTATCTATCTATCTATCTATCTATCTATCATCTATCTAGATTATAATGGGGTCTATGTGCTTTCTCCATGAAAAATGCGGAAAGAAAACTACTGATTTCAGGAGAGGGGAACGGATTGTCCCGAACGCAGATGTGAAGTGCACCTTATACGTCATCCACTTCCCGATGTGCTGCTCATATTTGATACTTGTGATGAAATATTGTTACAATATATAGGAAGAAAGTATCTGTTTTTCTGTTCCGTTGCTACTTTATTGTAACTTTATTGTAATTGAAGCCGTTGTAACGATTGGAGACACGTGGAGGTCCGGCGTGATGCTGAATGACAGATGTTATTATGGATATGTAATACGTCTGTAGATAAGAAGCCTGACACTAAGAATATCAGTGTACAGCTGTATTCACATGCACATGATTTACCATAGCTGTGTTTTATCTGGACATGGACAGATAGGTGGACATAGACAGAGCCCTAGGAACCCCACTGACTATAAAGGGGTCACTTGGTGCCCGTTATTTTGTAACTGATATCGCCAGACGAAAAAAATGAAGCTCGCCGCAATGTTTCGTCTGGCCATTTGTGACAGATCTGCACCAGGTGTCCCAAGATGTGAACCAAGCGGAAGCTAAAAAGTACTAAAAAAAAAGTTTTTGGCCACCAGGAGGCGCTGCTCATTAATGACATATTTTTAATTACATTCTAGCAATATTGTTGTATTTATAAACACAAATAGATCTGAAGGAACATTGATACATTGTGGCGCAGTAAAGGAATTAAATCTGCATGGAATGGCATTCCTTAAGGTTGGAGTTCTCCTTTAAATCATCATCTCTGTGCGTATATACGTGATATGAATCTCTACGATAAGTCAGCCCCTAGTAAACAATGTTTCCTCCCTCTTTTCAGACATCGATAGTCCTTATAAAGGGTTTACAGACGTCTCTGGCGTAGACGGCGGTGGATTATTGACATCAAACAGACACGTTCCGCCCCATTATCCTACCCCGACACGACGCCGACACCGCACAACGTTTAGTCAAGAACAGCTGGAACATTTGGAGTCAGCATTTAGTAAGAACCACTACCCTGATATATATTGTCGAGAGGAACTGGCAAAGATCACCAAGCTGAATGAGGCCAGGATACAGGTGAGCAATCTAACGGAGATACCGGAATAAAAGTAACAAAATCAGTTTCTATTATGTGCGCATGTTGTATGTTCAGCATAGACGCTGTAAGGCCGTACATACGTGTACATTACGTGTGCTGATGTATGGCATTAATACTGAATGTGCAAGAAAAAAAACAAACCTCACTATACCCCATATAAAATTGTTCACTTGCCAACAGAGCTGTAACTTTAAGCCTCTGGCCCATAGTACAATATATACTGGAGCCCCCACCTCTATAATATTGGTCTTCTTACATTGTAGAGAGGCTTTTGGGCCCCTTCAGGCTTCAAGGCCTTTAGAGATTGTTAGCTCTGTACCCCATATAGCTACACCCCCTGCTTGCTAATACATAAACATGGTGGCCAGAGTTTAATTTTCGAGATACAGAGATCCAAATCTCATGCATAGACCTGCTGAGCATCCGACTGGTTATATCTCTAGCTATACAGCTGAGCATCCTACTGGTTATACCTCTGGCTATACAGCTGAACATCCTACTGGTTATACCTCTGGCTATACAGCTGAGCATCCTACTGATTATACCTCTAGCTATACAGCTGAACACCCTACTGGTTATACCTCTAGCTATACAGCCAAGCATCCTAATGGTTGTATCTCTAAATATACAGCCAAGCATCCTACTGGTTATATCTCTAGCTATACAGCAAGCATCCTAATGGTTATATCTCTAGCTATACAGCCGAGCATCCTACAGGTTATACCTCTAACTATACAGCCGAGCATCCTACTGGTTATACCTCTAGCTATACAGCCGAGCATCCTACTGGTTATACCTCTAACTATACAGCCGAGCATCCTACTGGTTATACCTCTAGCTATACAGCCGAGCATCCTACTGGTTATATCTCCAGCTATACAGCTGAGCATCCTACTGGTTATACCTCTAGCTATACAGCCGAGCATCCTACTGGTTATACCTCTAACTATACAGCCAAGCATCCTATTAGACTTCCCTGTCTCCTGGCTGCACTATTCACTCATTTTGAGTTTGTCAGGAGCCCTGGATCCATCTCCCACAATGAGTTGTCTCTAGTCTTTGTTTTTTTAGGGTCCTTGTGGCCCAGTAAAGCACATTTTTCAGGTGCTGTTAGGAGAATATCACAAAGACTCAAGCAAGATGGCAGCTCCCATCACCATATGCAGAAAATACTATAAAAAAAATTTACAGTCTGAAATTCAAAGCAGATTAGGAAAATACATTTTTTCTTACAAGTTCCAGAATTTTGGAACAAAATGGGCGATTACTTGAAGTCTAATTTTACATTCATTTCTATCTATCGCAGGTCTGGTTTCAAAACCGGAGAGCCAAACATCGCAAACACGAAAGGACAAACCAGAAATCGGTGACAGCAAGTGGCATGATCGCCTGCAGCAGCCTTATGCCTGGAGTCTGTTCTATGTCCCCGGCGTCCCGTCAGTATCAATATCCCCACACACTAAACCACATTCCCCGATTCACATCAATGGCCCCTACAGGTTATCAGCCCCCATCGTCCGTCGGCCAGTTCATGTGCTCAAGCGCACATCCTCATTTACAATCTGGCGCCCCTCCCACGCGACAACATGACGACTGGTACAACTCACTTAGATCCATCAATTCCCCGAGCACTGGATTATCATCATCCATGATAACCTTAGCACCTATGGCCGCTTTAGATCCGCCTTCCCACTGGAGTTAGACTTGGTTGAGTTTAGGACAAGAACACTATGGACTCGAGTAAACGCTTTATGAGATGTAACGCCAAGGAGCAAAGCTCTGTCTTAGATTCTAACAGCACAGTTAGCATGCTTTTCTTAGGAGTTGGGTTGGTTCCTACGTTTGGGCACATTTAGGCTGAAGCTCTCCTGACAATCACTATTGACGCAACAAAATCGTCAGTGATCAATGGCACTGTATAAGACTTTAATGGCGGACAATACAGCGGACTAAAGATTGCGATCTTCATTTCACATTCACAGATTATATTTAATATGCCCCCAAAGAATAACTAGTTAGACTAGTCAGCAATCGGTCACGTAGCTTAGACTTTACTTTGAGCCACGGTATGGTGCAAGCCCTTAAAGAGGACCTTTCACCATATCCAGGCACATGCAGTGTTATATACTGCCAGAAAGCTGACAGTGCGCTGAATTCAGCGCACTGTCGGCTTTCCCGATCCGTGCCCGGTGTAAAGCGCTATCGGTCCCGGTACCGTAGCGCTTTACAGTCAGAAGGGCGTTTCTGACCATTAGCCAGAGACGTCCTTCTGCCTCGCGGCGCCAATCGCGCTGTGCTGTGGAGCGGGGAGGAACGCCCCCTCCCTCCCTGATAATACTCGTCTACGGACAAGCTGTGTGAGCAGAGGGAGGGGGAGTTCCTCACCGCTCCACAGCACAGCGCGATAGGCGCCGCGAGGCAGAAGGACGTCTCTGGCTAATGGTCAAAAACGCCCTTCTGACCATAGAAGAGCTACGGTACCGGGCCGTAAGCTCTTCACACCGGGCACAGATCGGGAAAGCCGACAGTGCGCTGAATTCAGCGCACTGTCAGCTTTCTGGCAGTATATAGAACTGCCTGTGCCCGGATATGGTGAAAGGTCCTCTTTAAGCTGCGGCCTCACGTTGCGGAAGCGCAACTTTTTTTTAATGCAGATTTTGCTGCGGTTTGTTGAGCCAAAGCCAAGAATGGCTACAAAAGGAAGGGGAAATATATAGGAAGTTCTTATAGTTCTCCCTTCTGCTCAGTCCAATCCTGGCTTTGGCTCAAAAAACTGCAGCAAAATCTGCAATAAAAAAAAGCTGCACAAGTGAAAGAAATCTTCCTGCTGTGGGTAAGAAGATTTTCATGGCAGAATTTGCCTGGCAGCAATCACCGCAGCAAAATTCACAGTGTAAACCCGGCCTCAGACTACATGAAATCACCCATGTATATGTGCTGGGTCCGTGGTTGAATGACATGGACATGTGCGGATGATGTCTATGGGCCGTCCATGCCACTATGGCATCATTCCCTTTCTTCAGTGTATAGGACCCGTCCTGAGTTTTGCTCCGGGCTCAGGGCCTCTGACATGTGTATGAGGCCTCTATAATATAATGGGTCATATGTAGTCATGATAAACACGGCTAGCTTACTGACGTTATACGCGGTCGTGTGACTTTCCTTGTGCTAGTTACATAGCTGACCATTTATTACAATGTATCAGTTTTGGTTAATGCAATAAGTCTGGATTCCAGATGTGTTGCTGGGTATTGCTTATACATCATGGCTTAGGCTAAATTCACATTTATTGGAGACTCCGCTGCAAAAACCGCCAGAGAGAAAATTCCAGCACAGGACGTTTCTCTTCGCCAGTTTCAGTATCAAAGCGGCAGACACCCGAAAAATCACATCCTGCTCTATGGCAGGGGTCGGGAACCTTCGTCTCTCCAGCTGTTGCAAAACTACAACTTCCAGCATGCATACTGGCTCTGCTGTTCTTGGAACTTCCATGGACGAGAATGGAGCATGCTGGGAGTTATAGTTTCACAGCAGCTGGAGAGCCGAAGGTTCCCTACCCCTGGTCTATGGGGTCCACCAGTGTCTGTTGGTAACCAGTGTTTTGGTCGTCAGGTTCATTGTTTGGGTCCCTCGATGGTCGCGGATGACAGAGATCTGGGCACAGATGTAAACCTAGCATCAGAATAATACATTGTAACAACATAGTAATATGGCTCGCATACCCTATGATTTGCTAATGTTACAATGATGCTCACAATAAATATCTGTATATGGGAATGTGTCTTCTTTCATGGCTATGTACAGGACCAGACATAAAAGACCTGACAAAAACAGTTCTTCAATGACTGTCTGTACGAGGTGGTATATAGCACACTTTATAGCAGCGCTCTGCCTTCCAAGCTGCTGCGTCACTTCTTAGTCACATGACTGCCTCTGCTCTACTCTGTGGACCTGCAACTGCAGTAGAGCGTAGTCAGTGACGTCACCGAGAGGCGGAGCAGCCTATGGCGAGGTTGTATATACAAACGCCCAACACCCTATAGAACCGGCTCCCGACCCTGAGTTTCTTCTCCATCTTCCTCCTCTCCTGATTTGACAGGGAATTGGGGGGCTGACTATAGTAAAGCCAGCCCCTATAGCAGTGATGGCGAACCTTTCAGAGACCGAGTGCCCAAACAGAAACCCAAAACCCACTAATTTATCACAAAGTGCCAACACGGCAATTTGACCTTAGTATTGTGCGGATCCAGAATTGTGGACAATTACGGACTGTCTGTAATAATATAACTTGTCTGCTATAAAACAGATACTGTGTGATAACAATAGTGAAGGGACCCCACAGAGTACAATATGGCCCACACACAGTACAATCTGCACCCCAGTGGCCTATACACAGTACAATCTGCACCCCAGTGGCCTATACACAGTACTATCTGCACCACAGTGGCCTATACACAGTACAATTTGCTCCGCAGTGGCCTATACACAGTACAATTTGCTCCGCAGTGGCCTATACACAGTACAATTTGCTCCGCAGTGGGCCCCACACAGTACAATCTGCTGCAAAGTGGCCCCACAGATGGGTGCTCACAGAGAGGGCTCTGAGTGCCATAGGTTCACCATCATGGCCCTATAGCATAGGTAATTGGGGGGCTGACTATAGTAAATCCAGCCCCTATAGCATAGGTAATTGCCTGTGAAATCAGGAGAGGAGGGAGGGGAAAAGCTATTTTGGGGTTGGGGGGCTGGTTCCGAGGTCAAAAACAACATATAAAAAAGCAAAACAAGAACCCATAGAGTCAGAGATAGAGCCCCCCAATCTAGCCAAATAGTACTGCGGGGTTGGAGTCAGGGACAGTTTGGGGTGAAGTTTTAATTGGAAATAAGTTACTGTCTTTGGCTACAAAATAAAAGAATCCATATGATTAATATTGTAGAATTAATTAGATGTATAGTTTGTATAATCAGAACGCGATCGACAAAGTCCAGAAAGAGGAAACAACAACCGGCCCAAAGGAGTCCAAACAGGACCTTCAGTGGACACCAGACACAATCCGAGCTGGGCGAGAAGAGACGGACGCGTCTTATGCTGAGGCCGATACGGCGGCTGGGTCAGTCTTATATTAAGATTTACAGAACATGAAATAAGTTTCTATGATTTACGTCTCATAAGTTTCCTAAATTCCTATGACAGTAAACATGTGACAAGCTCCGCACCTTATAAACTATTATATAATATTCAGTCATTTTTTTTGGATGTCAGACCTGGAGTTGGGAACTGTTTTACGACTCCAAAGCCCAGGTCTAAAGTCCACAACTAAGGTGGAAAGGTCAGTAAGTGCAACAGTCAGGAGAAGGGGGAGCGAAGACTGACTAATAACATGTCCGGCCTCCATGTCCTCACTGACAAAGTCCCAGGGTAGATATCGCTCCGTTCTGAGAACTCTCCAACAATGGGAAGGTGTCAGGAAATGAAGAGAATCTGAAATGTTACATTGTAAGAGCTGCAAGATGTTCTGTGGAGGTCCCAATATTTCAGTTTCTATCTCTAAGACCCCCATCAGGTAATACTGTATTGTGGCAAATTCATCAATCCCTGTATGCTAGAAGACTCTCATAGAGGGCTGGTATTAAGGGCCGTGAACATGTCCGAGTGTGCATTCCAGTTGGGGGCTGAGTTTATCATGGAATACAGTTAGTTCATTCCGTGATACATTCACATCTATGGGGCTTCTGGATCCATTCCGATAACACTGATGAGTATAGAGCAGGGCCTATTCTACTCGGAATGGAAGACCCCATAGATGCGAATGCATCATGGAATACACTTGGATGTCATCTGACTGCATTCCATTATAAATTTGGATGCACTCGGACAAGTGCATGGGCCCTAAGGTCCGTATATGGTGCAAGGTACTTTCTTGTGCCAAATGTGCGCCTCAAGCGGCGGGGATCGGGGCCAGGCCTCAACCTGACTCATTTATTAAAGCACATGGCAATTTCCTGCTGCAAGTTAGAATGGACATCTATGGCAGTTCCTAGCTAGTTGACGTAGATATCTCTTCTAGCTCCAGGACTTCCGGACTCTCGGTCCTGCACCCCATCAAGTCTGATTTACTATTTCGGTGTAATTACTAAACAACACAACAGTCTTCACCAGTGCCGGATTTATTACAGTGGCTGATACTGGCTGATACATCTGGTGCACCTGCCTAGTCTGTTACTATCACCTAACAGTTTTCTTACTTTGCGACAGAAAGTGGTATCAGAATTTTGGTGCACCCGTCCCATATTGAAGGGGTTAAGCTTTATTACTAATCTACAGCTTGGATCCTGGTACTGCATTTATTTTGCAGAACGCTGCTGGAATTCTCATTGCTGTATCTCTTGTGACCCTTGTCTAACTCTACCCAATGGGCCAGTGGTTTTAGTAGGGGGAAGTCGGTGACGTGAGTGGGAGTCAGAGCAGCAACATGGGGTACTGGAGGACCGGGGTGTATATTAGAAATAAAGCCTATTTGTATGTCATAGTGAGGCATAATAGAACTAATACTATATACTTACCTGTCTATTCAGCTGTGGATCTGCAAGGGAGTCTCCGTGCAGGTCCCCGGTATTCCAGGCCTTTGGCCCGCACAGTGGCTGAGCAGTGATTTTCTGGGCATCAGCGCTTACTCATCCCTGGTCACGTGATCTATCCAATGTGGCCAATCACTGCTCTTCATTTGGATTTTGCGCACTAGCCTATGTGGATTTGGGGCAACCATCTTTCTTGTGGGCAGCTTTGCTGTTGGTTCAAGTTAGGGTATTGGGTATGTAAGTTTACTAATAGGCCGTCATCTTTTGGAAATTTTTGGTTATCATTTATTTATTTATTTATTTATAGATGTTTATTTTTGCCTTTATCATCATTTTTGGTAGTGTTTCGGGTATCAACTTATACAGATATCATATCGCACCATGTCTCTTAGCGATCTAATTTACATAGGTGGTTTATAATCCTGTACTTATATATACTGTGATGAGATTATTACATTTCTGATATACACAGCTATGTGCCACAAATGCCACGAATTCCATTACTTTTTTCGAATTACACGTGAGTTGGGCTGTGGCTCCTTTTCCCTTGTTTTTTTCTATGTTATATGTTATTTTAAGCCTCGCTATGCCATAAAAAAGTAGAGCACCCCTTTAACCAGTGCAAGAAATGCACTCGTCAGCTTTGTTAGCTTTATGCCCTGTGTATACCATTCCTCTGCAAACCCGTTACTGGGGTAGAAAACAACCACCAAACCCTGTGTAGTCTGATGCTAAAGTCATACTGCCATTCATATGTCTCCTACATCTTGCTAACCTATAGTACCAGGATGTATGTAAGGAAAGCATAAGGGAATCAATGTTATCAGGGGTATAAAGTAAGGACCAGACGCAGAGGTCATCTACTGTGTTACCACTCAACCACATGGGAGATTTCTAGTTACCACTATGTGTAAGGTTGCTTCCTTTTTCCTATTTTAGAACAATGAACAATGGGAATGCTGTGAACCGAAACCGAATCTTGGAACAGAGCTTTGCCACAAATAATTTATAGTTGAGGCCTTTGGTTTTTATAACAAACTAGCAGTACCCGCGACTTCGTCCGCCGCCCCCTGACACCCTGTGCAACCCACCTCCTGCGCACGCCCGGGCCCACCGTCTTCAATGCACCCTCCCTCATGTGTCTCCCCCGCCGTGGCGCACCCTTTACCGCCAGTCCTGCCCGAACGCCCCACCGTCCCCTCTCCGCGGCTTGCAACAATGGCCCCCGATGGTTGAAGATATGTAAATCACGCCCCGCTGCACCCCTACCACAGTTCCCTGCGGGCCCACCCCTGGATACCTGGCTCCGCATTCCCCGCTGGACCTCCAACATCCCATTCCCCCCCCCCTCTCTGCATCCCTGGACCCCCAGCATGACTTCCCCCCCCCCCCCCGCAACAACCCTTTTCATCCACGGACCCCCAACATCCCCCCCCCCCCCAACAACCCTGTTCATCCACGGAGCCCCGACATCCCTCTTCCTCCCCCCCCCCCCCCCCCCATGCACTGTGAAAGCCCCTAATCCCCGCAGACAGCAAGCCCTACCTGGAGGCTGCTATAGGGCGTCTCGGCGCTGCGGCGTGGTAGCCAGAGTCCCGTGGCTGTTTTTCCCTGCTGCTTATGCGGCCGTCTGGCGATTGGGTGCTGATGCGGCGAGAATTTCTGCCGGCTCCACGCTCCCGGCTGGCTTGGCAGCGTCGCTCCGGACCCAGGAGAAGCCGCCATTTTCTCCAGCACGGACTCTGTGACTGGTGCCACCCACGCAATGCCACGAACCTATGAGGCTGCTCAGCTTCCCCTGCGGCCTGGCCCCAGACTGCAGCCACGCAATCGCAGCCCAGTTGAAAGACCTGCGATGACGCCATCTCAGGTCCTACAGCGGAGGCAGAGAGAGCATTCGCCGGTCGCGGTCGGGATACCGGGTGAGTGTGAGACCTAAGAAGTAGCCTATTGCTCCTTCCTTTTGAATATGTAGGTATGTGTGAAATGTCACCTAAATCCGTTCAGCCGTTTGGCTGTGATTGAGGAACAAACATCCAAACACACAAACTATAATATTAATAGGATACATTGTGTAGTAGCAAAGCGTGCTAGGCAGTGTCCAGAGGAGCTGAGAAATCTACAAATAACATCAGAGGTCGCCTGTCTTATATACTGTACATCAAGCATGCTCACTACTATTACAGATATTACAAAAAAAAATAAAAATAAAATGGATATACGATTTTTAAAAAACATTAAATGGATTTTAATATAGATACTCTAGTTAGAGTACATTCATCATCAATCCGTAAAAATGGACCAACAACAAAAATACAGACAACTGTGCGTTACAGAAAGATATAAACAGTGTATCGCTGTCACATTTAGGAGAGAAGACGCCCATCGGCAAACAGTCTTTACTCCATCGAGTTAGCAAATTCGGCGTAATCAATGTATCCGTCGTTATTCTTATCGTCGTCCCGTAGAACGTCGTCTATCATGTTCATCATTTCTTGCTCGGATAAATCCTGGGTGTGGTCATTGCTCCCCTAAAAGAAGAACCAAAGATTGGATTAGCTTGTCTGTATCTTCTATTAGGGGGCAGATACGTTTTTTTTTTTTGGATGATGGAAAAAATTTCTAAAAGTTTGCCATAGGTTTAATGAGGGTTCGGGCCTGTTCACACAGTCGGAAATTTCGGCTATCCTGGGCACTTCGGCAATCTCCGGCACTGCCATTGATGTGAATGAGAGCCCCATCCACCGCTGGTCATGCCTACACTAAATATGGCTGCAGTCAGGATGAACGTGCAGCAGTGGGAAAAGGAACCTTGTTCTCGGGATCGTTGGGGGTCTCAGACACCCACCAATCAGGTATTATGGACACAGGATACATAGTATTAGTAACCCAAGAATAAGATATTAAGTCAGGAAAACATCAGGGTTAGGTAGGACACGGTGGTGGAGTTAAAGGGATTATCCAGGGAATATTTCTCACTCCCTTCGCGCCCATGTCCTTTATGTATTTGTACATCGGCTTTCTGTCCTCAGATCACATGACTGGAACTAATTTTCTGCACCCATCTCGTTCTTCTCCTCTCCATGTTCAATGATAGTATGTGTATATGGTGACTACCAGTCTCCATCATTGCAATAGTAATGCCAGCCCCCATTGACATGTTATACCAATGAACATGGATAGGAGGGAGTCGGTGCTGGTTCCCAGCATGTGATCCAGTGTCAGAAAACACCCAGAATCCTGCCATCCAACATATAGAACCCGGGCAAGAGGTGAGTAAGACATTGCCCGTGTACAATCCCTTTAAAGGGGGCCATGAAACAAGCTCAGGCCCGCAGTGATGACACTTTACTCTGGAATGGAAGTCAAAGGGCCACTGCAAACAAGTCATAGGCTGTGTAGTAGTAGTAATAGTAATAGTAGGGGGACATTGCCATATGGCAGTTCCCAATAGTTTGTATGTATAGCCACAAAGGTTTGTTGGGTCAAGCAGAGGCGGTGAGGGTGCTGGGAAGATATAGCAGCAGATAAGAAAATATCTGAGGTCTAAATTAATTTCAGGGGTCACGTTCCCCACTTCCGCATTAGTCTGTGGTGGAATTTTGGGGTCTGACTGATACAAAAGTGTCAGGGCGCACTTTATAACCAACCAAGATTTTGGCCCATCTAATGAAATGTTAAGTAGCTGCAGGAACCAACTGCAACCCACAAAGACAACACGGCGGGTGTATTACGGTGACATTTCATCCATGTATAGAAGAAGTTAGGGTTTTCGGAAGGGGTACTCTATCTACATGACCTGGACATTATGTTTATGTAGCAAAAATATGGTAACTGGTTTACATTATATGACAAGGGTGTCAAAGTCAAGAGTGTGTACTCGTAGAGACGTTCACTCCTATTCTGCGGCCTTAGATTTTGGTTACAAACCTCTTTATGCACATGCGAGATTGCAGTTGCCAGCTCGAGGCCGTCTAATAAACTGTTGCCGTCGTAGTCGTGCATCTTGAAATAATGGAGCTGCAGCTCCTGAGGGGACATTTCTGCCTCTGGATACTGAACGACTCCTTCCAAGTGCTCCATTATGTGTCTGCGGGAAAGAGCGAGAAACTAAAGATTAATAATCGGCAAAGCTACAAAATACAAAGATATAATCTACATAGAATGCAATGCAACGCGGAAAATTACTTGTAGACACAAAAACTTGCACTTCACATCTCCCAGGATCCCTGCTAGCTCACTATTAGAGATGGACGAACCTCTGAGGATTCGTTTCAGGTTCGGCCAAATATTTGTTTTGGGCCAAGCTTGTTTGGATAGAATCGGAAGCAGAATGATTATACTTTGGGGTCTTTCTGAGCTTGGAGTATAGTAGGTGGCTGCATTAAAAAAAATAAAATACATTTATACTCGTCTTCCCTCACTGCTTTTTGGGCCCCCTTCTGTTTCGTGTTGAACCTGAAAGTTTTGGAAAATGCATGCTAAATCTAGTTCGATCCAAACTTGTTTGCTCATCTCTATTCATTGTCTATGCAAGTCAAGCTCTGCTGATTTGCATTCTGGAGCACGTCGTGTATATAGTAGGAGAACCTAGTGCAGCAAGAAGTTTGGAAGACTCCTACAATAAAAGCAGGGCGTCCGGTGTACAAAGCGAGCAGCACCCTGAAGTAATAGCATAGGCAGAGCTCTGCAGTAATGCAATAGTACAGGGCCTGGGTTAACTAGTGACATACTATTACGGCACAGGACGAAAATGGGCGAAGGCTTGGGAAAATACTGGATTTCTCAAAGAGATGCAACATGAAGACTCATTTAAAGGGGTCTTCCAGAGGTATAACACCCAGACCCAGCACTAATCTGATGATTCAGCAACCTCCTGGCGCAGGAAGCTACTGCACTGGATGGGGATAGTCGCAGCTCAACCCCTATTCAAGTAATAGTCACGGAGCTGCAGTATCCAGCGGCACTGCTATACAGTAGATGGGCTACCTGTGTGCTTTGGGCCTCATTCACTTCCAGCACCAGGATCAGCTGATCGGTGCCGGGTCTGGGTCTGGATAGATTATTACTATGGCCTCCATTTAAAGCTTTGGGGATCATTCTTGGAGCTTGGGAAGAATGGCGTTTAGGACTCAGGTCACTACTGGTGGATTGTTATAAGCTTTATAGTCATTGTAATGCTTGTTACAGCTTTTATTGCTTGAGTGCCTATGTTATTTACAAAACCTCTTCTACCTGCAAGACTTCAAAGAAAAAGGAAAATCAGAGGACTGCCGAACTCCTGAACCTTCCCTCACCGGAACAAAAGCGGAAGTGAGGACTAGAGGAGTAGGATTTATATTAAATGTTGTGTCCATTGTGGAAATTCATGGGCAACGCTTATCACCTTTAGAGATGTTGCTGTAGAAGGAACGAAGTGCTAAGGCTAGGAGTCGAATAATGGTGAGGGATATACGGGGTTAACGATAAATTAATAGAAGGTGTCTCAATGTTATTTAGAAATAGCTATGCAATAGGTGTCATCCAGAATGTTCTTTTAAAAAGCAGAAGTAGCTATTTTCTAGGAAACATGTGACCACAATGAAAGAGCACGTACCTACCTGTATTTTCGTGTTAAAGGAATTGTACCATGAAGGAGACTTATCCACAGCATAGGGATTAAAGGGATTCTACCATTAAAACACATTTCTTTCTCGTTGACACGTAGGAATAGCCTTAAGAAAGTCTATTCTTCTCCTACCTTTAGATGTCTTCTCCGTGCCGCCGTTCCGTAGAAATCCCAGTTTTTATCGGTATGCAAATTAGTTCTCTTGCAGCACTGAGGGCGGGCCCCAGCGCTCCAACAGCACTGGGGGCGTCCCCAATGCTGCCAGAGAAATCTTTCCAGGGCCGCCTCCATCTTCTTCAGGAACGTCCTCTTCACGCATAGTCAAACTTGTAGGCCTTGGGCCAACTGCACATGTCTACGGCCACAAGAAAAATGGCTGCTTACACAGTAAGCAAGTGGCCATTTTCTTGTGGCCTGTGGGCATGCGCAGTCGGCTCTGCCTGAGGCCTACAAGTTTGACCGCCTGCGCCGGAAGAAGACGCGTGAAGAGGACGTTCCTGAAGAAGATGGAGGCAGTGCTGGAGAGATTTCTCTCGCAGCATTGGGGACACCCTCTGTGCTGTTTGAGCGCTGGGGCCCGTCACCCAGTGCTGCGAGGGAACTCATTTGCATACCGACGAAAACCGGGATTTCTATGGAACAGCTGAGCGGAGAAGACATCTAAAGGTAGGAGAAGAAGAGCCTTTCTTAAGGCTATTCCTACATGTCAACGAGAAAGAAATGTGTTTTAATGGTAGAATCCCTTTAAGTGCACGATTGCTGGTCCAGAATACCCAGAGATCAAGAGGATGGGGAGACCAAAAGTCCCTCTAAAGCAGGGGTAGGGAACGTACGGCTCTCCAGCTGTTGCAAAACTACAACTCCCAGCATGCATACTAGCTCTGCTGTTCTGGGAACTCCCATGGAAGTGAATGGAGCATGCTGGGAGTTGTGGTTTCACAGCAGCTGGAGAGCCGCAGGTTCCCTACCCCTGCTCTAAAGCCTTCTTGTGAATAGAGCACCAGTGCACATGTGTGATCGCTGCTTCATTCACTGCTATGGGGCTGCCAGAACTATAATCTCATGTAGCCCCATAGAAGTGAATGGAGCACAGGCCACACTGGCGGCTTCGCTCACAAGGCTTTAGGGGCACTTTCTGTTCCCCGTTTTCCTAATCGCCGAAGGATCCAGTGGTCAGGTCCCCAAAAATCAGACACTTATCCCCTATCCTGTGTATAAGGGACAAGTGTTCTTAACAGCACAACCCCTTTAAGGTCAAAAGTTTATTACAGGTCAGTCTACTTACTCCTTATCGTGTACCACATTTTTATCGAAACGACTGCCGGTGTGCGTCTCCGTTTCCACTTTTGGATGTACGTGCTCTTCTGCTATTGCGGACAATATTAATACTGCAGAGACCAGACCACAGAAGAGACAGGAGGGGTACGTCTTGTGGGACGGCATTGTGTTCCTAAGAAACAAACAAAGATTAAAGACAAAGGACACACATCTCCGCACCGTATACAAGGTAGTAGTGGTATAGCCTGCAGCCTATGGATGGAAACAAGTGGGAGACAAGATGGCGCTGACCCTCTAATATGTATAGGGGTGTCCTGACATGGGGCAGTTAAAGGGGTTTTCTTGGAGTTAAATATTGATGACATACCCTTAGAATAGGTTACCAATATCTGATCGTGGGGGGTTCGACATGTGGTCCCCCAAAGTATATAAGTGTCTGCTGCAGACTCTTTACTGAATACTGAGCGCCATATATTGCGTCTGGGCTGTGCTTGGTATTGCAGCTGAGCCCGAGTCACTTGAATGGGACTGAGCTGCAAACCCATTGGTCTGTACAGATTACAATATTCCATATTTTCCCTAATAGGACACCTATTTAAATAATTTGCAAAATCGGTCACTTGGGTAAAGGGTAGAAGAACCTTCAGAGAGTTTATTCAGAAGTCGCTCTCTTTGAGTTGGACAGCAGCCAAACGCTGGTGCAAATACTTTGTCAAATTTACTTCGGCAAACAAGCCACACTCCAGAGCGAGGGATACGACGCGCTTCACGTAATTGCTTGGCAAGAAGCGAAACCGTGTAAAAGTAAAAGGGATTATCTTATTTCACAAGAGAACAGATTACCGGAGAAGTAATTGGACATATCCATGTAGTGCACAGTAAAGTCGCGCTCTCTATGGGTAATATATGCTGGCGAATCACCCGTCAGAGGGTACAGGAGATTCTGCAATGCCAGGTATATGACAAACACATTAGAGACCCCTTCCCCATAGACTGCAGTTATTGGTCCCATTTGGGGGACCTGGAACTGATAGAATATCAGCATTGCCATCTTTATATGTAGAGTATACGATCAGTCTAATATCTGGGATCCCCGCCGATCCTGAGACATGATTCTTAGTCCTGGCGGACTGATTTGTCCCCTTGTTTTAATGGGTTAATAGTTTTACCGCCCAAGGTGTGTTTTTTTTTTATAGTCGCACATGGAGCCTTACTCTGTATCTGTGCAAAACCAGGGCAAGTCGTGCCATGCAGATCCTGGGTGTCAGCCATATACTGTGGGCTAGGGATGGCGACACGGCTTATTACACCTCCGTGGGCTCTGCTGTACCCCTGTACGCCTCCGTTTTTATAGCGTATATTCTGTACGATGGAGGCACGTTCGGACGTTGCATTACGGTCGATGTTAACCCTAGAGGCTCTGCATCCTAGATGTATTGCATGAGGCGACTTAGGCTGCAGATTTTACATAGGAAAAATCGGCCTCATATTACAGTCCTAGCCAAGGGAATGACATTTTAAAGAGGTAACATTTTCCAGAAATACCGATGACCTCTTCTGAGGAGCGGTTTTCAATATAAGTTTGAGAACAGGGGCCCCAGTATCACACCGGGATACCAAGGGCCCACTAGTGGAATTCATTCTGGGGCCCAACTATACAGAAAAAAGATAATATTGCCTAATTTTTTCCCCGCATTAGCTCGCTACCTAAGCTTTGCTTTAGATGGGGACTGTGAGCAACATGACTGGTGATGGCGGCCTCGCAGTGACAGTAAGAAGATGGGGCCCAGGAGGGAGGATAGTGCTTGGGCTACCTGTCTCTATGTCCCTTAAGAGCTGTGCCGTGCACTACTCTTGCAGGGTTAGGGGCTCCATTTGCTCAGACCCCCACCAATCAGCTGGTGAAGAGACAGTGGCTTACAGATGAGCGCTGCAGTCTCGTTATTACTTAGCAAGCACAGCGCCGTACACTGCATGGTGGCTGTTCTTGGTATTGCAGCTTGACTAACGATCACGTGCTTGATCAAAGTGCCGTCACATGACTTAGGTGTCACTGATATGTGAGGTCTCCAGGTGTCAGATCCCTGCCCAGGGGCGTTGCTGTAGATGACGCCACCGGGCCCTGGACCCCGAGGTGGCCCCGTGTCTACCACTATTCTAAATGGAACTAAGTTAGGGGCCCTTGATCGATTTTGCACGGGGCCCGGGGGCTTCGAGTGACATCTCTAATATCGACGACGGATCCTACATTAAGGTCATCCATATTTTAGTGCCAGAAATCTCCTTTGACAAATCCCATTCGCAGCAGCTGAAATCTGCCTGGAAATGGCTCAGGGAACGTAGGATTTATATAGGGCTCGTGTTCGGGATTTAGTAAACTCCATTCACTTGCATGGGAGGAGGACGGAGCACGGAGAGGACGCGGAAATCTGCATCAAATACGCAATGTGTGAACTTAGCCTAATACAGAGCTGGAGGGAGTCTTTGTGCATGGCATGTTCCATCCCTTGCTGCAATGGGGGGGTTCTCTATGCTGTAATACTAAATACAGACACAATGGTACAGTCCTCTAACTATATATAGCTTTGTTCCTGAAGACAAGTTGTCTTGGTGAAGTTGTGAGACGCAGCCGCTTGCAGTGACTGTATAAAGTATCCCCACGTCCCTCATACTTGTATATATAGGTGTATAGGCCGGTGTAGCGGGTACTTACCGTCCACAGGCAGCGCTCAGCCTTACTATAGCACTAACCTCCCGTCACCCGGCTGTACCGCTGACTACAACCTCAGGCAGCACCTCCGCAGGCCCAACTATCTGCGCGCCGAGCCCACACACAAGCCTCAGCCAGGACGCCAGCGATCAGTCGCCGCTCTACTGCTCTGGCCTAGAGTGGGATCTTTTGGGCATGCGCAGTAGCGTCCAGCCTCGCTGAATTTGACATCGGTGTGTTTGTACTGAGACGTGTAACTATCTCACTAGGAGACGAAGACACCGGAGAGGCGGCGGCCATAGTGCAGTGTGTGAGAGAGCAGGCCTGATAGTCATGGCAGCCATGGAAGGGCCAGCTCCGGCTAATGCCACTGAAACAAGACTTGGCCACTGTGGCGCAGTCGCTGTATGCTCAGATACCCTAAGGGCTCGTTCACACGGAGTAAACGCGGCACGCAATGTGCCGCTTTTACGGGGACGTTTGCACCGCGATTTTGACGGTGCATGTTTGCGGTCTTGTTAACGCCGCGACCGTCAAAATTGCGGCGCAAACGTCCCTTAAACGCGGCGCATTGCGTGCCGCGCACACAGGCGGACGCTCATTCAAGTGAATGGTTTTGAACGGGTGTCCGTCCCCTGTCCAGTTTCGCGGGGCAGAAGACGGAAACCGTCCGGATTGGCTAAACCGGAGACCGGGCGCCATAACGGACGCTGACAGATCTGTCATAAATACCGCCTAGATTTCAATAGGATTTGATCTGTTATCCGCTAGTGTCCGTGTTCAACAAATTCGTCACATGTATAATACGCGGCGCAATTGTGTCCATTCAAAATAATGGACGTGTGACAGACGTGAAGTGTCTGCTATTTTTTAACATTAGGGCTAAAGTACAGTGATGGCGTCTGTTATACTTTTCGTTATTATCCGTTTTTTCTGCACATGCTCAGAAAATAGAACAAAAAAAAAAAAGCAAAGAAGCAGACGCTAATACTATACACTGGTGCATAAACTGGATCGGTAAAAAACACATTAACATGAGATAGTGTCAGTGCTACTATTATTATTATTGTTTATATAGCACCATTAAAGAGGTTGTCCCATCACAAGGATCCTATCTATACTGCTTGTTAATGTGGATGTAAGACTTTTCCTAAATACAATGCTTCAGCAAAACTGCTTTGTTTGTCCACTAGCTTAATTTATTCACTTCATTGTTGACACTGCGTTTCTATGGCCCTTGGGATTATCTGCTGAAATGTCAAGTGACTAGCTGCCTGCTCTCAGGGGGGAGGGAGGAGGGGCTAAGTGCACAGGAGCAAGCCTGTGTCTGTAGCTATTCCTGTGTCTACACCACACATGTGACCTAGCTTCCTGCTCTCATATAAAGGAGGGGGGAACTGAGTGCTGCTTTCTTATATAAAACAGTCTACATCCTAGTGGGCTAAAGGACCTGGTCCCTCTGCTCACTAGGATTTAGCCGACTCTATATAGAACAAGCTAAACCAAGCGTTATAGGAACTTTGATGACATCACAGGCCCTTCAGTCGTCCCATAGGATCACGCTATGTGGTGGGCGGAGCTACATGCTAATTTGGGGGCGGAACTAAACTGGAGGTTGTCGGACAGTATGGCTTTGCGTATGAAACCCCGCCTACCAATTGACGTAGAAAACCAGGAAGAAAGAAGTCTTTGCAGCAGCGAAGACTAGTGAGCAAGGGACATGGGAATACTCCTTTAATCCCATGCTGCTGTACATTATTATATTAATTCCTTTGTGCTGTACATTATTATATTAATCCCATGGTGCTGTACATTATTATATTAATCCCATGGTGCTGTACATTATTATATTAATTCCATGGTGCTCTGTACATTATTATATTAATCCCATGGTGCTGTACATTATTATATTAATCCCATGGTGCTGTACATTATTATATTAATCCCATGGTGCTGTACATTATTATGTTAATCCCATGGTGCTCTGTACATAATTATATTAATCCCATGGTGCTGTACATTATTATATTAATCCCATGGTGCTGTACATTATTATATTATTCCCATGGTGCTGTACATTATGATATTAATCCCATGCTGCTGTACATTATTATATTAATTCCATGGTGCTGTACATTATTATATTAATCCCATGGTGCTCTGTACATTATTATATTAATCCCATGGTGCTGTACATTATTATATTAATTCCATGGTGCTCTGTACATTATTATATTAATTCCATGGTGCTCTGTACATTATTATATTAATCCCATGGTGTTGTACATTATTATATTAATTCCCTGGTGCTCTGTACATTATTATATTAATTCCATGGTGCTCTGTACATTATTATATTAATCCCATGGTGCTGTACATTATTATATTAATTCCCTGGTGCTCTGTACATTATTATATTAATTCCATGGTGCTCTGTACATTATTATATTAATCCCATGGTGCTGTACATTATTATATTAATCCCATGGTGCTCTGTACATTATTATATTAATCCCATGGTGCTCTGTACATTATTATATTAATCCCATGGTGCTCTGTACATTATTATATTAATTCCATGGTGCTCTGTACATTATTATATTAATTCCATGGTGCTGTACATTATTATATTAATTCCATGGTGCTCTGTACATTATTATATTAATTCCATGGTGCTCTGTACATTATTATATTAATCCCATGGTGCTCTGTACATTATTATATTAATCCCATGGTGCTCTGTACATTATTATATTAATTCCATGGTGCTGTACATTATTATATTAATCCCATGGTGCTCTGTACATTATTATATTAATCCCATGGTGCTCTGTACATTATTATATTAATTCTCTGGTGCTCTGTACATTATTATATTAATTCTCTGGTACTATACACAGTTTCTATGCAGTTCACATGTTCTGTACATGATCGCACTAGATTTGTCTTTTAGGAGTCCTTGGCTACAGCGGCTTCTTAGGGGTAATAGTCGATGGTTAGGACCTGACGTTGTGTTGTAATCTGGTGCGGAGCTAATTATTAATTACTTGTGCCGGGAAATCATAAGAGAAACCCAAAATAAACACAACCTTTGTTATTCGGTAGCCGCACATCCATACACTGAGCAAATACCACGGCGAATGTGGCCAGGACTAAGATGGACATTAGCACAATGGCCCAGATTTACTAAGCCTTGGTTACCAGTCTCACTTAGTTGTGTAAAACAAGGTTTTGCAGAAAAAAATTGCAACTTTTTAAAATCTGCGCCACCTTCACTCCTTTCCCAAAAAGGGGGCGTGGTAAAGCCATACAGGAGGCGGAGCCAGTGGCCTAATCTGATGTGCCTAACATTGACACCAGAAACTTCCCCCCAGGTAATCCGGAGCTATAAAGATTGCCATGAGTAACGTCAGTCTTAATAAATCTAAAATGATCGGCCTCTGCAACTCAGGCAGAGTATAAGGCATTATTCACACATCAGGGTTTGTAAGACAAAACCAGGATTGGAGGCAACACAGAGATAATGGAAAATATCTGCACAGTGTTATTGTCTCACTCCTGGATTTGGCTTCTCATGACTGATGCTCTGACCTGTGAAGTCCTTAAAGCGTACCTGCAATTCTAAACAATTTTTCATAAAGGGATAGATAAGATAAGATAATCCTTTATTAGTCCCACAGTGCGGATACTCAGTATGTTACAGCAGCCTAGTAATACAGATACAGGATAATACACAGGAATATATTACAGGACACACATATGCTGAGAAGAGAAGATATACTAGGAGTCCATAGCAGCTAAGGAACAGAAGAAGAAAGAAGGAACACTTAAGGATCATTTAGTTCTCTGTGCGGAGTGTTTCTTGCTTGGTCTGATGTAGATTATACAGCCTGGTCGCGGTTGGAAGGAAGGACTTGCAATAGCTCCTTCTCACACTTGGGGTGAAGCAGACAGTCACTTACAGTGCTGCCAAGTCCCATCAAGGTCCCATACATGGGGTGGGATTTGTTCTCCCGCATGGAGGTCACCACGGACCGTATCCTTCTGTCACCCACCACCTGTACTGGGTCCAAGGGACTCCCCAGGACAGAGCTGGCCCTTCTGATCAGCCTGTCAAGTCTATTTCTGTCCCTGGTTGATATACTGCTCCCCCAGCAGGCCACACCGAAAAAGATGGCTGAAGCAACCACAGAGTTGAAAAAGGCCCTAAGAAGTGGCCCCTGGACCCCGAAGGCCCTCAGCCTCCTGAGCAGGTAGAGTCTGCTGTGGCCCTTTCTGTGCAGCGCCTCCAGGTGATCAGCCCAGTCTAGTTTATTACTGAGGAGCAATAGTATTGACGTTAATGTACGAAACCTTATTAAAGAAATCTGTTTTCTTCTCCACTTTTCAGAAAGATACTTTCTCCATATTAGTCTATGAAGAGTGGAGGGGGAGCCTGCTGCAAGAGACACTTGAATAACTGTGAGCGCTCCACTCTGCACTCTTTTAACACTGCTAGGTGTGTAGATAAGAGTTCACCAGTGCACAGAATGAGGTAATAAATCAATTAACTAACCTCTGACCCCCCCCCCCCCTTATCTGAGATACATCTTATGTAAACAGCAGTCAGATTGAAGATAAGGAGGAAGAGAACAGCTTAGTAATATGTATAATCGGGTTTTATTAAAGGTTTTTCAATAATGTATAACACAATATAAGTCCAAATAAACAAACAAATCAAGGAACGAGGCTCACAGGCCACAAGGGGGGAAAGGGAAAAACAGACAGAAGCACAGGAAACAAGCAAAAAGACCAGACAACAAGAGAAGATGCAAGGGAAGAGACGGGACCAGAAACAGGGAGGAAAGACCAGAGGGAAGGGGAGGAAGAAGGTTAAGAAAAGGAAGCAGAAAAGTCGGAGGATTCTTGGAACAGCACCCAAGGCCACCAGAGGCGCTCAAACCTGGAGTAGTCAGGAAAGTCCTCCGCGACCAGAGCTTTTTCGAGCATGGAAGGCGGAGTAGAACTGCGCCAGTGTCTCGGAATGACAGTCCTGGCGGCCGTGAGAAAATGCCCCAATAGATCCCTTAATCTCTGCAAGCTTACCAGGGATGATTGACAGAAGAGCTAACTGAAGTGAAGCGGTGACAGGGCCCCTACAGCTTAATAATAAAGATCTGTAATACAATATATTACAATGTTTCTTACGCTAGGTTCACACCTGCGTTCTGGTCTCCGTTCTGTGCTTTCCGTCTTCTGCATGCCAGAAGACGGAAAGCACAGACCGGGTGCGGCGGTGAGCGTTTTATGCTCTCCGCCGCGAAACCGGATTTTTTAATCCGGACACAGAGTACTGCATGTCCGACTCTGTGTCCGGATTAAAAAACCTGGTTTCGCGGCGGAGAGCGCAAAACGCTCACTGCCGCTCACGGCCGGACAGCTTTCTCACCCATTCAAATGAAAGACTCCTGCAGGTTTCCGTCTCCTGCTCTGTTTTATGCAGGAAACGGAAACCTGCAGAACGGACACCTGGGCACAGATGTGAACGAGCCCTTATATTCTCCTGTACTATTCATCTATGGAAAGTTGTTTATAACTGGTGGTGTGCTTTAAAGAGGACCTTTCACCACCCCAAGTCTGTGCAGTTTGCTGCACCATGTTATAGGTGCTGCTGCACAGACTCTGGGGCACTTTGAATTTTGTCTCTAGCCCCCCTCTTTGCGGAGTTCTGAACCCCGTTATTTTTGGCACCCTGCATGTTAATTAAGCCCTTCACTGTCAGAAACGTCCTTCTGACAGTGAAGGGAACAGCGACGTCATTCTCATCATTCTTGTCATTCCAATTAGCAGAGGACAGTGTCAGAGCAACTTCAGCAGCGTGATCTCGCGTTTTCTCGCGAGATCACGCACTTCTCTCTTTACAGGACAGAGAAGAAGACCTGGAGGAGAGATTCCAGGGAGAGTTCTGAAGCGGGACGCAGAAGAACATCGGAGACATCGCTGTAACTCTACCACAGAATCCACTTGAAATTGTCAGAGAGAAAAGGACGGAAAGTCTAAGTACAAAACCAGCAGAAAGTAGGTAGTAACCTGGCGGACACATTATAGTCCATGGGGTCTGCATGTAACCGCTTTTTGAGTGGACAGGGTCTCTGTCTTTCGGGTCCCCATTCGAACCCACACTATGGACACCTGAAGGCTAATGTGAACGTAGCGTTATCTCCCGCTGATCTTGCTCTTGAACAGGACAATAAATTCGGGGTACTTATTAAAAAGTGCACAAAATATTTCTTAAAGCTTACGGCAAGGCCACTTCTGGTGGGGGAGGAGGAGAAGGCTAAAATGTGAACCCTCTTGTCCCCTACAGTCATTGACAACAAGCGGCCTGTTGTATTAAGGGCCTGTTTGCTTTGGCTCGGCTCTGCCCTCAGTACAAATTTCTTCCCAGGTCCCTCCTTTCTAAACTTATTCCTTGTCAAAACCCTTGTAAATCCAGAGTAGCTTCTAGATAAATTAGTCCCATTGTCAGCCGCCACCGCCATGAGCTGCTCGTCCTTTCTCACGATATTAAATTATTGGAAGTGAAACCAGCGAGCGATCAATTTACCATTTAGCAGAAGTTTGTGAAAGTCCTTCTAATCCGCCGTCGGAGCGGAGACGTTGGCATTTTAGTCAAGGCTTGAAGTTGAAGTGACAAATTAGAAATAAGTAATTTTCTCTAACGCTTTTACGTCGACCTGATCTGCGCAGATCAGCAAAACTATGTGTGTTTGAGGCCCGAGACAAAGGAAGCCAAAGCTCAGCCTTCTCAGCAGCGTCTTCAGGTTTCAGCGATCTCTTGCCAGCGCCCGTAAGGTTTTCATGCAGGTATTGGTGACATGACGTCACGAGTACAATCCCGAAGTGAGCGGCGCTGTTTGTCTATGAAACAATACTGTGTATTAAGTGTCTCGAGTCTAGGCAAGGTCAATGTGAGAGCGCACAGAATAACCTCTTTGTGGAATTTTGTGTCTTCATGTACGGTAAGTATTCGTCTGGTTGAAGCGTCGACAACAAACATTGCAATATCAGAGCTATATTGTATCAGAGAAAAATGCTTCTTTCCCCTCTTATAAAGCCGTTTCCTAACTCCATTTTCCTTTCCACTAAACTGACTTTTACTCTGAAATCTCTGTTATATCTGTCTCCATGGGAAACAAAATCCGGACTGCAGAATGCACCGCTAAGGGAACAGGGGAGGGAGACTTTCCCTGATGCTACGGTGGCTGGATAGGCCCAAAGCCTGCTAGGATTAACATCGGATCCCGGTGAGGTGAGTAACACTGTTTATTATGTTCCCTCACCTCCCCTGGAACTCCGATTATTATACTTGGGGGACTGAAAAGACGTCTTATGGTCATCTGCCTCAGGCAGCAGAGAGGCTAGGTTCACCACTGCCGGGGATATACAGTCCTATGAAAAAGTTTGGGCACCCCTATTAATCTTAATCATTTTTAGTTCTAAATATTTTGGTGTTTATAACAGCCATTTCAGTTTGATCTATCTAATAACTGATGGACACAGTAATATTTCAGGATTGAAATGAGGTTTATTGTACTAACAGAAAATGTGCAATATGCATTAAACCAAAATTTGACCGGTGCAAAAGTATGGGCACCTCAACAGAAAAGTGACATTAATATTTAGTAGATCCTCCTTTTGCAAAGATAACAGCCTCTAGTCGCTTCCTGTAGCTTTTAATCAGTTCCTGGATCCTGGATAAAGGTATTTTGGACAAACAATTCAAGTTCAGTTAAGTTAGATGGTCGCCGAGCATGGACAGCCCGCTTCAAATCATCCCACAGATGTTCAATGATATTCAGGTCTGGGGACTGGGATGGCCATTCCAGAACATTGTAATTGTTCCTCTGCATGAATGCCTGAGGATTTGGAGCGGTGTTTTGGATCATTGTCTTGCTGAAATATCCATCCCCGGCGTAACTTCAACTTCGTCACTGATTCTTGAACATTATTCTCAAGAATCTGCTGATACTGAGTGGAATCCATGTGACCCTCAACTTTAACAAGATTCCCGATGCCGGCATTGGCCACACAGCCCCAAAGCATGATGGAACCTTCACCAAATTTTACAGTGGGTAGCAAGTGTTTTTCTTGGAATGCTGTTTCTTTTTGGACGCCATGCATAACGCCTTTTTTTTATAACCAAACAACTCAATTTTTGTTTCCAAAATGAAGCTGCCTTGTCCAAATGTGCTTTTTCATACCTCAGGCAACTCTATTTGTGGCGTACGTGCAGAAACGGCTTCTTTCTCATCACTTTCCCATACAGCTTCTATTTGTGCAAAGTGCGCTGTATAGTTGACCGATGCACAGTGACACCATCTGCAGCAAGATGATGCTGCAGCTCTTTGGAGGTGGTCTGTGGATTGTCCTTGACTGTTCTCACCATTCTTCTTCTCTGCCTTTCTGATATTTTTCTTGGCCTGCCACTTCTGGGCTTAACAAGAACTGTCCCTGTGCTCTTCCATTTCCTTACTATGTTCCTCACAGTGGAAACTGACAGGTTAAATCTCTGAGACAGCTTTTTGTATCCTTCCCCTGAACAACTATGTTGAACAATCTTTGTTTTCAGATCATTTGAGAGTTGTTTTGAGTATCCCATGATGCCACTCTTCAGAGGAGATTCAAATAGTAGAACAACTTGCAATTGGCCACCTTAAATACCTTTTCTCATGATTGGATAGATCTGGCTATGAAGTTCAAAGCTCACTGAGGTTACAAAACCAATTTTGTGCTTCAGTAAGTCAGTAAAAAGTAGTTAGGAGTATTCAAATCAATAAAATGATAAGGGTGCCCATACTTTTGCACCGGTCAAATTTTGGTTTAATGCATATTGTGCATTTTCTGTTAGTACAATAAACCTCATTTCAATCCTGAAATATTACTGTGTCCATCAGTTATTAGATATATCAAACTGAAATGGCTGTTGCAAACACCAAAATATTTAGAACTAAAAATGATTAAGATTAATAGGGGTGCCCAAACTTTTTCATAGGACTGTATTAGCAGTGATGTTCCTGGTACCCAACATGTGACCTCTAAGCACATTGTGCAAAGTGGCTAGCAGTACCATACAGGCCCAAAGCCTGTGCTAGCAGTAACAGGATATTACTACTAGCACAGGCATCAGCAGTGGGATCACGGCCTGGGCCCGGGCCTGCTCACTGCCAGCCTCCACGGCCTATAGTAGAAGGTGAAGTAGTGAGCAGGTCCGGGGAGGTTGGTAAATAGGTAAATACTCCAGCAGGTAGCGGCCTATTATAAAACAAAAAAAAAGTTATTTTACTCACCGACCTGAGCACTGCTCCGGTTGCCGCCGCCTTCTCTTCTCCCGGCAAAGTAAGACGTCTTTGTCTCAGCGTAGGCGGCGTGATCACGCCACCTTAGTTTAGTATAAAAAAAAAAATAGCCCGTGCTGCTGCCCCCTCCAGAGCGCCGCCTGAGGTGGTCGCCTCACCTCACTTCTTTAGAGGTGTGGTGCTTATCACCGGTACCCAATATCTGACTGCTGAAACCAATTATTGGCTGCAGTGGTCACCAGAGTCGCTTCCCTTCCTGCATGTGATGGAATGGGGGGACCCGAGACTGGAGCAAAGGACTGAGGATAGCTAAGTATTACTTCTTTTTTTGTTGTTTTACCCCTTGCCGTTCCCCTGGGGTTTTCCAGTTTAAGCACTCTATAGGGATCTGCGGGGAATCTCCACATTGCTAAGCCCAAGAGTAGTCTCCATTACCAACAGTTGATGAAACCAATGACACCAAATGTGGTACCAAATCATAAGACAGAAGATGTTCTGTAGGCCGGGGTGATGTCAGGATGGGCAGAAGTGGCCGCTACAAAATCCATGAATGCCAATAGATCTACTCACATGGCTCTATCCTATGTCCATATTCACACATTCGGGACAGAATCTGCTGCAGATTTGGGTTGGGATCCTCTTCAAAATCCATGGCAGATTCCTACAGGAGAACGTACACTACAACGACCATTTTTCACAGCCATCTTGCACTCGAGCACCAATTTTCACAGATCTTTTTCTTACGGAAATCCTAAAATTCTCCATCATATTCCTACAGGAGGTGTTCAGCAGTCACAATCTTAATTGATACCTGAAGAAAAGGAAGAGATCAATATAAACCTCGGAGTGAATTCTGATTTTCTTCTAAGCAGATTAGTCAGACAATTAACATGTGTAATTGCTTTTTACATCGTCATCCACTGGTTGAATGAAATGACTGACGGAACAGAATGCTCTTAGTATAGGAGCCCGGGGCCAGGGACATGGATTACCTCCATAAGGACAGGCAGAACTGTCAATACTCATAACAAGAACAATATTGCTCTAATCTAATTTTCCTAAAAATCTTTGCAAATGATTAAGTAACTTCTTGCATTTTAAATGGCCCTTTCTGTGTTTTCCTATTACATTAGGGAAGGAAAGAAAATCAAAGCAAGAACCTTATTATATCAGATGCATTTTAGACCTATGGCGGGGGGGCGACATATTAGGGCAACATAAACTATAGTGGGGATTTCTCAAATGTATGATATTTTGGCGCACATTTGGCACAAGGCCCTTTCTTACAACAAACGTGGACCACATACCCCGTTATGCATTCCTAACTTGTGCAGATTTCCATTCTGCTGCCGGAACATGCGGGTGATTTACGGTGCGGCCCCCATTTTGGTGTGGATCAAGACTATTAAAGACTCCTAGGCTTATCTGGCATACACCTTGTGTAGAGGGTAGCTCGGTAGCAGCAATGGTGTGGACCCAACCAGTCAGAGACAGGAACACAAAATCGGGTGCAAACAGGTTTATTCAGAAAAACAGCAAAATAAGGGCTCGCTCTCATCTGCCCCCGGGAGTCCGTTCTGCAGGTTTCCGTTTCCTGCACAAAACTGGGCATTCATTTGGGCCTACTCCAGAGCGGGAAGCCGTGACAGTCGTGGTAGGAACATTTTGGTCCTATTCTGACGTGTCTTCCAGTGTCAAAATCAGGACCAAAATACGGCCACACTAGCCCCGTGTGAACTAGCCCTTAAAGCATATGATGCTAATAATAAATGAAGGCTATATTTCTAATGACTTTCATCCACACGGCTTGTTACATGTAATATGTTTTGTTCACCTTTCATGTTTGCTATTTCACCCGACTCCTCAATGGGTTAATGTTGTTGTAATGCAAACCAACTGGATTCACAACTTGCTACTTATTGCCATCTGGTGGAACGTTTCAGTATTGCGCACATTTCCCTTTAGGCTGTGTTTGCACCTTCAGGTTTTTGCATGCAGTTTTTGAAGACTAAATTGGGAGTGTATTAAAAAGAGGAGCAGATGCACCTTCCCTTTATACGTCCTTTCCCTTTATGATCCACACCATGCTCAGTGTTCATATGTTGGGCGGTGGAGACCGAGGATCAGGTAGGAAGGCAGGAGGGAACAATTCCAACTTTTGCCACTAATGCTAGGTTTACACTGTCATTCGGAGGACCATCGTTGTGCACTCCGCCAGGGGGATCCAAATGATGGAGAGCTGGACCGCTGTTTCAGTGGTTACACACAGACACTGGTGAACCCCATTGACTTTGTATAACAGGGTCTGCTGGGTGTCCGTCCTTTCAAAATTGAAACTTGCAGAGAGAAAAGTTCTCCACTGATTCTCAGCGCTTTCTTGTAAAGGACCATGGATCATTGATACAATGATCTGCAACAGACCCCGTTCACTTGTGTAGGAGAGTCTTCTAGACATGCTGATCCTTAGGGTAGGTAATCAGTTACAGATCAGCAGGGGTGTGAAACCCAGGCCCCCGCTGCTCAGCACTACTTACCTAACACAGCGCCGTATATTTGTATAGTGGCTGTGTTTGGTATTGCAGCTCAGCCCCTTCACTTGAGTAGGACTGAACTACAGTCAGGGTACGTTAACGATGAACCTATCATTACATGGCCTGTGAAGTGGAATGATTTCTTGTGACGGAGGCCCTGTCAAAATTTTGCTATGGGGCCCAGGCTTTCCTAGTTGCACCCTTATTAATAGCATATCCTACAGATATGTATATGGCTGGAATATTAACAGCAACTACTCTTAGGTTTAACCCCAAAGGTTAAGGCTAAAGGTTTGGCTGAGACTCTGTTCGGGCAACGAAACATCACTGCGACACCCTGTGATTTCATCATTAACATCAGTGAATGGAGTCACATTTGCACCCCAAGGGAGCTGTGACCAAAACTTTCAGTTGCAAAAAACCCAGCAATGCTTGAAGATATGTAATGCGTTGCCGCCTCGGTTTTTTCCACAGCGCTTTTTTGCTGTGGGACTCTATGTGCGGCCTTAGCCTAATATAGTTTTTGCTTTGTTTTACTGCTTTAAAAAATTATTTAAAAAAATAAAATAAAATGAAAAAAAGGAAGAAAAATTTTTTGCATTAAGTGCGGCGCAGAGTAGGAGATATGGCGCACATATGGCATAAGAAAGGACCTTACGCTAAATGTGCTCTACATCGTCACACGTCTGGCATGGCTGTGTGGATAAATTCTCCCATTATTTTTTAATATTTTCATTTTTGTTTACTTTTTTTGTAGTTAAGTAGAAAAGGGGGATTAGTATGAAATATATAAATACATATACTGTATATATATATATATATATATACAGTACAGACCAAAAGCTTGGCCGCACCTTCTCATTCAAAGAGTTTTCTGTATTTTCATGACTATGACAATTGTAGATCACACTGAAGGCATCAAAACTATGAAGTGACACATGTGGAATTATATACTTAACATAAAAGTGTGAAACAACTGACAATCTGTCTTATATTCTCGCTTCCTTTTACTTTGATTCCTGCTTTGCACACTCTTGATGAGCTTCAAGAGGTAGTCACCGGAAATGGTCTTCCAACAGTCTTGAAGGAGTTCCCAGAGATGCTTAGCACTTGTTGGCCCTTTTGCCTTCACTCTGCGGTCCAGCTCACCCCCAACCATCTGGATTGGGTTCAGGTCTGGTGACTGTGGAGGCCGGGTCATCTGGTGTAGCACTCCATCACTCTCCTTCTTGGTCAGATAGTCCTTACACAGCCTGAAGGTGTTTGGGGTCATTGTCCTGTTGAAAAATAAATGATGGTCCAACTAAACGCAAACCGGATGGAATAGCATGCCGCTGCAAGATGCTGTGGTAGCCATGCTGGTTCAGTATAAATCCCCAACAGTGTCCCCAGCTTGCCCCCCACACCATCACACCTCCTCCTCTATGCTTCACGGTGGGGACCAGCCATGTAGACTCCATCCGTTCACCTTTTCTGCGTCGCACAAAGACACAGTGGTTGGAACCAAAGATCTCAAATTTGGACTCATCAGACTTTGGCACAGATTCCCACTGGTCTAATGTCCATTCCTTGTGGTCTCTTCTGCTTGTTGCCTGTCCTTAGCAGTGGTTTTCTAGCTGCTATTTTACCATGAAGGTGGCGGCTGCACAAAGTCTCCTCTTAGCAGTTGTTGTAGAGATGTGTCTGCTGCTAGAACGCTGTGTGGCATTGACCTGCTCTCTAATCTGAGCTGCTGGTAACCTGTGATTTCTGAGGCTGGTGACTCGGATGAACTTCTCCTCCGCAGCAGAGGTGACTCTTGGTCTTCCTTTCCTGGGGCAGTCCTCATCCTCCGCAGCAGAGGTGACTCTTGGTCTTCCTTTCCTGGGGCAGTCCTCATCCTCCGCAGCAGAGGTGACTCTTGGTCTTCCTTTCCTGGGGCGCTCCTCATGTGAGCCAGTTTCTTTGTAGCGCTTGATGGTTTTTGCAACTGCACTTGGGGACACTTTCAAAGTTTTCCCATTTTTTCGGACTGACTGACCTTCATTTCTTAGCGTAATGATGGCCACTCGTTTTTCTTTACTGAGCTGCTTTTTTCTTGCCATAATAGAAATTCTAACAGTCTATTCAGTAGGACTATCAGCGGTGTATCCACCTGACTTCTGCACAACACAACTGATGGTCCCAACCCCATATATAAGGCAAGAAATCCCACTTATTCAACCTGACAGGGCACACCTGTGAAGTAAAAACCATTCCCGGTGACTACCTCATGGAGCTCATCAAGAGAATGCCAAGAGTGTGCAAAGCAGGAATCAAAGCAAAAGGAACTGAGAATATAAGACAGATTTTCAGTTGTGTCACACTTTTTTGGTAAGTCTATAATTCCACGTGTGTTACTTCTGAGTTTTGATGCCGTCAGTGTGAATCTACAATTGTCATAGTCATGGAAATACAGAAAACTCTTTGAATGAGAAGGTGTGCCCAAACCTTTGGTCTGTACTGTATATATATATATATATATATATATATATATATATATACACTCACCGGCCACTTTATTAGGTACACCTGTCCAACTGCTCGTTAACACTTAATTTCTAATCAGCCAATCACATGGCGGCAACTCAGTGCATTTAGGCATGTAGACATGGTCAAGACAATCTCCTGCAGTTCAAACCGAGCATCAGTATGGGGGGGGAAGAAAGGTGATTTGAGTGCCTTTGAACGTGGCATGGTTGTTGGTGCCAGAAGGGCTGGTCTGAGTATTTCAGAAACTGCTGATCTACTGGGATTTTCACGCACAACCATCTCTAGGGTTTACAGAGAATGGTCCGAAAAAGAAAAAACATCCAGTGAGCGGCAGTTCTGTGGGGGGCGGAAATGCGTTGTTGATGCCAGAGGTCAGAGGAGAATGGCCAGACTGGTTCGAGCTGATAGAAAGGCAACAGTGACTCAAATAGCCACCCGTTACAACCAAGGTAGCCAGAAGAGCATCTCTGAACGCCGCACAGTACGTCCAACTTTGAGGCTACAGATGGGCTACAGCAGCAGAAGACCACACCGGGTGCCACTCCTTTCAGCTAAGAACAGGAAACTGAGGCTACAATTTGCACAAGCTCATCGAAATTGGACAATTGAAGATTGGAAAAACGTTGCCTGGTCTGATGAGTCTCGATTTCTGCTGCGACATTCGGATGGTAGAGTCAGAATTTGGCGTCAACAACATGAAAGCATGGATCCATCCTGCCTTGTATCGGTAACGGTTCAGGCTGGTGGTGGTGGTGTCATGGTGTGGGGAATATTTTCTTGGCACTCTTTGGGCCCCTTGGTACCAATTGAGCATCGTTGCAACGCCAAAGCCTACCTGAGTATTGTTGCTGACCATGTCCATCCCTTTATGACCACAATGTACCCAACATCTGATGGCTACTTTCAGCAGGATAATGCAATGCCATGTCATAAAGCTGGAATCATCTCAGACTGGTTTCTTGAACATGACAATGAGTTCACTGTACTCCAATGGCCTCCACAGTCACCAGATCTCAATCCAATAGAGGAGCATCTTTGGGATGTGGTGGAACGGGAGATTCGCATCATGGATGTGCAGCCGACAAATCTGCGACTGCAACTGTGTGATGCCGCCATCATGTCAATATGGACCAAAATCTCTGAGGAATGCTTCCAGCACCTTGTTGTATCTATGCCACAAAGAATTGAGGCAGTTCTGAAGGCAAAAGGGGGTCCAACCCGTTACTAGCATGGTGTACCTAATAAAGTGGCCGGTGAGTGTATATATATATATATATATATATATATATATATATATATATATATATATATATACACACACACACACACATATATATATATTATATATATATATATATAATATATATATATATATATATATATATATATATACATACAATGTACATATATCAACTATATACAAGAAGGATTTAAAGCTGTAGACTCACCAGTACATACGAGTCCCAAGGTGTGCACGATCACATAGATCCCGAGTCCGAGAGGGTCTGGCTTTCAGTCTGAACAATATAATAAAGTTGATCCGCAACGTCCACGGCTCGTTTTTTAGTAAAAATTAACTTTTAATGGTTCGTTTAAAAAAAAAAAAAAAAAAAAACATATCAGCAGACAAAAAAGAAAAACATACTTCACGAACAGACAAGGACAAAAAAGAAAAAATCACATGCCCATGGCAATAAAAAACGCCAACGCGTTTCGAGGCAGAGACCTCTTATTCATGGCATAGACATTACACAAATGCTGCTGTTCTCCATATATACCATTATGTTAATTGGGATCACCTGTGTGGTACCCCGTGACCTCCGTAACTTATACTAAAATATATATGATTCATTTATATCACATTAGTAATAAAAACCATACAAAATAAATAATAAATAATAAATATGTATATTTCACCTCTTCCACCAGTGTCCATATACTATATATTTCATATTATATCAGTTATGACGTTTCAGCGCGTAACCTTGACAACCCAGGAAACTTAAACAATCTATCCAGTGAGCTTACCTTTTCTTTTAAAAGGGATGAAAATATCTTATCTATACTCCTATCTTCAGTATGCCTCATATCCCTTTAAATAGTACCAATGCGTATACATAATCCTCCCTCTCCACCTTCTGAATTTTGATACCACATGTTCCGGGGTAAAGGTACACATACACAAGGATCACATGACAAGTTATAGACCACTCCCTCCAGAAGGTAGGAGGGATATCAAGCTCCACCTTCTGAGCTAAAAAAGAAGGGAGGTAATGGGTATATAGAAATACAGAAAGGAGTGAGAAAAAGGTAGACATAGAAGGAAGAGTGTCATAGAATATACAGAATATGCACCTATTTTAATATATATACGTCAAGTCTGTCCTGATGTTAAGACCGTTGGGTATCCTTGAATTAAATTTCCAAATATAGAAGGCTTCACGATGTAATAATCTTTCTTTTAAATTGCCTCCTCTTACTGATGGTTTCACCCATTCTAACGCACAAAATCGCAATGTCTGCACTTGACCACTGTGTATTTCTGCAAAGTGTCGTGCAACACCAGACATATGTTCTGTGTGTCTTTTACCACTATCCCTTATATGCTCCTGCACTCTCACATTAATTTTTCTACTAGTGCATCCGATATAGTCCTTATTGCATTCAATGCACCGGATACAATAAATCACTGATGTTGAATTACAATCTAATTGTGTTTTAATTTTCATATGGAAATCCGAAGCACAACTGACTATTTCCCGAGTGACATAAGCTTTGCTACAGGTCATACATCTTGGATTGCCACATTTTGAAAAGCCTGTTGTGCCTTTTTTTCCTTTCATTTTAAGACTATCTTCACCGGGCAAATAACTAGGAGCTATCATATTCCCTATCGTTCTACTTCTCCTTTCTACAAATTGAATCCCTGCCTCTAAAATTTTTTCCGTAGTTTTATCAATACTAAGAATAGGTAAGTTCTTTTTGATTAACCCCTTAATCACATGAAATTGTGGGCTATATGGTGTGCTAAATGTCAATTTTTCCTTCCTGTCCTTTCCTTCCCTGACTCTATCACACAAAAGTTCACTCCTATCTCTACTGGATACTTTCTCACTTGCTCTTTCTAGCATCCAGGTGGGATATTCTCGTGTTTTCAATCTATCCAAGGTCACTTTTTCAATCTCTTTAAATTCCTCGGATCTACTGCAAGCTCTTTTACTTCTAGTAAGTTCACCCACTGGAATACCTTTAAGGGTATGTAGGGGATGAGAACTGCTAGCTTTGAGGATATTGTTTCCAGCACAGGGTTTTCTATAGAGGGAAGTGTGCACTATCCCCTCTTCCACTGATCCAGTCAATGTGATGTCGAGAAAGTTGATGGAATTATTATCATGGGAGAAAGTGAAACTTAAGCCATACTGATTACCATTAAGATAATTAATGAACTCCGGTATGGGCGCTACATCTCCGACCCACACTATAAGTAGGTCGTCGATGTAGCGCCCATACCAGAGAAGGGAAGACAAATATGGATTCGTGTCAGAAAAAATTCTTTTTTCTTCCCAAAAAGAAAGAAAGAGATTGGCGAGCGATGGAGAGAATGGAGCGCCCATTGGCGCTCCACATAATTGTTGATAAAAAATATCCTGAAATAAAAAGAAATTGTGTTTAAGAAGATATGATGTAACCGAGACTATATATTCGCATACTGGCTCCACCAACTTGCCATATTTGTAAAGATGGTGTGCAAGCGCATCTAATGCTTCTTGGTGTGGAATATTTGGATAGAGCGCGCAAATGTCGCACGTTATCCAACTATATTCTTTTTCCCATTTAAAGTTGTTAAAGCATTTTAGGACCTCTTTGCTGTCTTTTATATGGCCTGCTGTCCTGTTCACTAAAGGCTGCAATATGCCATCTAACCAGCTTCCCAGTCTCTCATTAAGCGAATTTCTACTTGAGATGATCGGGCGAAGGGGGGGAGGCAGTACATTTTTGTGGAGTTTCGGTAGGCCATACAATATGATAGGAGATAGGAGTATAGATAAGATATTTTCATCCCTTTTAAAAGAAAAGGTAAGCTCACTGGATAGATTGTTTAAGTTTCCTGGGTTGTTAAGGTTACGCGCTGAAACATCATAACTGATATAATATGAAATATATAGTATATGGACACTGGTGGAAGAGGTGAAATATACATATTTATTATTTATTATTTATTTTGTATGGTTTTTATTACTAATGTGATATAAATGAATCGTATATATTTTAGTATAAGTTACGGAGGTCACGGGGTACCACACAGGTGATCCCAATTAACATAATGGTATATATGGAGAACAGCAGCATTTGTGTAATGTCTATGCCATGAATAAGAGGTCTCTGCCTCGAAACGCGTTGGCGTTTTTTATTGCCATGGGCATGTGATTTTTTCTTTTTTGTCCTTGTCTGTTCGTGAAGTATGTTTTTCTTTTTTGTCTGCTGATATGTTTTTTGTTTTTTTTTAAACGAACCATTAAAAGTTAATTTTTACTAAAAAACGAGCCGTGGACGTTGCGGATCAACTTTATTATATTGTTCAGAATGTACATATATATTTAAAGGTGTCATTCGTCTGTGGGGTTAAGTTTCTGGGATGGTGTTGATTTAAAATAAATTAATAAAATAAAAAAATGTTCTATTTTTATATGTATTCTAGGGAAAGGAGGGATGTAGAACTTTTATTTACTTTATTTTTTCATTATATTTTTTTAAAGCTTCTTTTTCACTATTTTATGGGAGATTCTATACATTACTATTGCGGCTGGTCATAGACCCCCTCTCCCCCCCCCAAAAAAAAAAAAAAAAAAAAAATTATTTTTTTTTTGCTTGACTCGAGTATAAGCCGAGGGGGGCTTTTTCAGCACAAAAACTGTGCTGAAAAGTTCGGCTTATATGCAAGTATATACGGTATATTTTTATTTTTGTCATTCGTTACAGACTGCTTTCTATTACTTTGGTGCTTTCATGTTGGCCGTCCGTATTATGTAGCACACGCTAACACCCATAAGAAGCCCGTCGTGGTATAAACAATATAACGTAACTCAGAGTGCAGTCATTACACGCTATACAGTGATGAGCTACAATATAAACAATTTATCTTTAAGACTCCAGAAAGCCCTTGTATAGATCATGTGGAGACAACACAGCCAGTGCTCAGGCAGGTAATAATGACTGAAGAAGACGCTGTTTACACAGTGGCCCTAATGCTGGGACAGGAGAACATTCGGGGTCTATGGAGATGTCTTATCCTTGTTGTCTGTTCTTCCTCAGCTGTCAGACAATAAGAATCTCCTTGTCCTGTTCAGGAACTCTCTGTATTGTCAGGTCGCCTTGTGGACTGTGAGTCCTGCGGTGTCTGCCATATTGGAGGTAACAGATCAATACGTGAATTCTGTTTAGTAACACATTAACCTCTTATATTGTACGACTACACGTTAGTTCTCTCTATCACTCCTCTGTCCCTCTCTCTCTCCATCCATCTCTCTATCACTCCTCTGTCCCTCTCTCTCTCTCCATCCATCTCTCTATCACTCCTCTGCCCCTCTCTCTCTCCATCCATCTCTCTATCTCTCCTCTGTCTCTCTCTCTTTCCATCCATCTCTCTATCACTCCTCTGCCCCTCTCTCTCTCCATCCATCTCTCTATCTCTCCTCTGTCTCTCTCTCTTTCCATCCATCTCTCTATCACTCCTCTGCCCCTCCCTCTCTCCATCCATCTCTCTATCACTCCTCTGTCTCTCTCTTTCCATCCATCTCTCTATCACTCCTCTGTCTCTCTCTTTCCATCCATCTCTCTATCACTCCTCTGCCCCTCTCTCTCCATCCATCTCTCTATCACTCCTCTGCCCCTCTCTCTCTCCATCCATCTCTCTATCTCTCCTCTGTCTCTCTCTCTTTCCATCCATCTCTCTATCACTCCTCTGCCCCTCCCTCTCTCCATCCATCTCTCTATCACTCCTCTGTCTCTCTCTTTCCATCCATCTCTCTATCACTCCTCTGCCCCTCTCTCTCCATCCATCTCTCTATCTCTCCTCTGTCTCTCTCTCTTTCCATCCATCTCTCTATCATTCCTCTGCCCCTCTCTCTCTCCATCCATCTCTCTATCACTCCTCTGCCCCTCTCTCTCTCCATCCATCTCTCTATCACTCCTCTGCCCCTCTCTCTCTCCATCCATCTCTCTATCTCTCCTCTGTCTCTCTCTCTTTCCATCCATCTCTCTATCATTCCTCTGCCCCTCTCTCTCTCCATCCATCTCTCTATCACTCCTCTGCCCCTCTCTCTCTCCATCCATCTCTCTATCACTCCTCTGCCCCTCTCTCTCTCCATCCATCTCTCTATCACTCCTCTGCCCCTCTCTCTCTCCATCCCTCTATCTCTCCTCTGTCTCTCTCTCTTTCCATCTCTCTATCACTCCTCTGCCCCTCTCTCTCTCCATCCATCTCTCTATCTCTCCTCTGTCTCTCTCTCTCTTTCCATCCATCTCTCTATCACTCCTCTGCCCCTCTCTCTCTCCATCCATCTCTCTATCACTCCTCTGCCCCTCTCTCTCTCCATCCATCTCTCTATCTCTCCTCTGTCTCTCTCTCTTTCCATCTCTCTATCACTCCTCTGCCCCTCTCTCTCTCCATCCATCTCTCTATCTCTCCTCTGTCTCTCTCTCTCTTTCCATCCATCTCTCTATCACTCCTCTGCCCCTCTCTCTTTCCATCCATCTCTCTATCACTCCTCTGCCCCTCTCTCTTTCCATCCATCTCTCTATCACTCCTCTGTCCCTCTCTATCTCTCCATTCATCTCTCTATCACTCCTCTCTCTCTCTATCTGTCCCTCTGTCTCCCTCTCTCTCTCCATCCATCTCTCCTCTGTCCCTCTCTCTCCATCCATCTCTCTATCACTCCTCTGTCCCTCTCTCTCTATCTCTCCATCCATCTCTCCTCTGTCCCTCTATCTCTCAATACATCCATCTCTCTCCATCCATCTATCATTCCTCTGTCCCTCTCTCTCTATCACTCCTCTGCCTCTCTCTATCTCTCCTCTGTCCCTCTCTCCATCCATCTATCTCTCCTCTGTCTCTCTCTATCACTCCATCCATCTCTGTATCTCTCATCTGTCCCTCTCTCTATCACTGCTCTGCCTCTCTTTCTCTCCTATGTCCCTCTATCTCTCTCTCCATCCATCTCTGTAAGTCTCCTCTGTCCATCTCTCCATCCATCCATCTCTCCTCTGTCCCTCTCTCTCTCCTTCTCTCTCTATCTCTCCTCTGTCTGTCTCTATCACTCCATCCATCTATCTCTCCTCTGTCCCTCTCTCCATCCCTCTCTATCACTCCTTTCTATCTCTCCATCTCTCTATCACTCCTCTGCCTCTCTCTATCACTCTGTCACTCTCTCCATCCATCTCTCTCTCCATCTCTCTCTATCACTCCAATCTCTCCTTCTCTCTCACTCCTTCCTACCTCTCCTCTCTCCATCTCTCTATCACTCCTCTCTATCTCTCCTCAGTCTATCTCTCTCTCTGTCCCTCTCTCTTTCTCTCTCCTCAGTCCATCTCTCCATCTACCTCTCTCTATCACTTCTCTCTGTATCTCTCCTCTGTCCATCTCTCTATCACTCCTCTGTCTCTATCTCTCCTCTCTATCACTCATCTCTATCACTCCTTTCTATCACTCCTCTGTCTCTCTCCATCTCTCCTTTCTATCACTCCTCTGTCTCTCTCTATCTATCACTCCTTTCTATCACTCCTCTGTCTCTCTCCATCTCTCCTTTCTATCACTCCTCTGTCTCTATCTCTCCATCTCTCCTTTCTATCACTCCTCTGTCTCTCTCTATCTATCACTCCTTTCTATCACTCCTCTGTCTCTCTCTATCTATCACTCCTTTCTATCACTCCTCTGTCTCTCTCTATCTATCACTCCTTTCTATCACTCCTCTGTCTCTCTCCATCTCTCCTTTCTATCACTCCTCTGTCTCTCTCTATCTATCACTCCTTTCTATCACTCCTCTGTCTCTCTCTATCTATCACTCCTTTCTATCACTCCTCTCTATCTATCACTCCTTTCTATCACTCCTCTGTCTCTCTCTATCTATCACTCCTTTCTATCACTCCTCTGTCTCTCTCTATCTATCACTCCTTTCTATCTCTCCTCTGTCTCTCTCTATCTATCACTCCTTTCTATCACTCCTCTGTCTCTCTCTATCTATCACTCCTTTCTATCACTCCTCTGTCTCTCTCTATCTATCACTCCTTTCTATCACTCCTCTGTCTCTCTCTATCTATCACTCCTCTGTCTCTCTCTATCTATCACTCCTCTGTCTCTCTCTATCTATCACTCCTTTCTATCACTCCTCTGTCTCTCTCTATCTATCACTCCTTTCTATCACTCCTCTCTATCTATCACTCCTTTCTATCACTCCTCTGTCTCTCTCTATCTATCACTCCTTTCTATCACTCCTCTCTATCTATCACTCCTTTCTATCTCTCCTCTGTCTCTCTCTATCTATCACTCCTTTCTATCACTCCTCTGTCTCTCTCTATCTATCACTCCTTTCTATCACTCCTCTGTCTCTCTCTATCTATCACTCCTTTCTATCACTCCTCTGTCTCTCTCTATCTATCACTCCTTTCTATCACTCCTCTGTCTCTCTCTATCTATCACTCCTTTCTATCACTCCTCTGTCTCTCTCTATCTATCACTCCTTTCTATCACTCCTCTCTATCTATCACTCCTATCTATCACTCCTCTGTCTCTCTCTATCTATCACTCCTTTCTATCACTCCTCTGTCTCTCTCTATCTATCACTCCTTTCTATCACTCCTCTGTCTCTCTCTATCTATCACTCCTTTCTATCACTCCTCTGTCTCTCTCTATCTATCACTCCTTTCTATCACTCCTCTGTCTCTCTCTATCTATCACTCCTTTCTATCACTCCTCTGTCTCTCTCTATCTATCACTCCTTTCTATCACTCCTCTGTCTCTCTCTCTCTATCTATCACTCCTTTCTATCTCTCCTCTGTCTCTCTCTATCTATCACTCCTTTCTATCACTCCTCTGTCTCTCTCTATCTATCACTCCTTTCTATCACTCCTCTGTCTCTCTCTATCTATCACTCCTTTCTATCTCTCCTCACGCCACCCTTCTCCGCTCGCTCACACATCACTCTACACTACTACACTATACAAGTACAAGGTGTCTGGCAGAGGAAATCACCAGTGACCAATCAGCGCGGGGCTCCTCGCCCCCTCATCCAATCAGCAGCGCTGTGGCGCGGAGTGGGCGGGGCCGTGGCGGCTGACAGGATTTGCGGAGGCGGCAGTTGTCCCCGGTGCGGTGCCGTGTGCTCAGTGTGTCCAGTGTGTACTGTGCCCGGAATTCCCTCACTGGCTAATGACGCAACATGGCTTCTCGGCTGTCCCAGTCTCACCTGAAGCTGGAGGCGGAGATTGAGCGCTGCAGGGCTGAATGCCAATGGGAGAAGATCCAGGTGCTGGTCCGGCAGCTCTCACCCAAGGTCCAGGACAACGCCGGTGAGTGGGACTACAGCTCTCAGCATGCTGCATTGGGGGATGTAGTGCAGTCAGAGGGCGGGAGCGGGGCCGCTTGTACCTGGCTGGCTGCAATGTCAAGGTGAGTGAGTGAGTGAGTGATTGCAGCAGGTGACCTGGCAGAGGAATAGCCGAGGTGCAAATATGTCAGAAATAATCCAGGAAGTGAAGGAGGTGATTGTACAGCCTGACAGCATCCTCCCCTGCACTCCCCGCCACTCACTGAGCCACACAGCATCCTCCCTGCACTCACTGCCACTCACTGAGCCTGACAGCATCCTCCCTGCACTCACTGAGCCTGACAGCATCCTCCCCGCCACTCACTGAGCCTGACAGCATCCTCCCTGCACTCACTGAGCCTGACAGCATCCTCCCTGCACTCACTGAGCCTGACAGCATCCTCCCCGCCACTCACTGAGCCTGACAGCATCCTCCCTGCACTCACTGAGCCTGACAGCATCCTCCCCGCCACTCACTGAGCCTGACAGCATCCTCCCCGCCACTCACTGAGCCTGACTGCATCCTCCCCGCCACTCACTGAGCCTGACTGCATCCTCCCTGCACTCACTGAGCCTGACAGCATCCTCCCCGCCACTCACTGAGCCTGACAGCATCCTCCCTGCACTCACTGAGCCTGACAGCATCCTCCCCGCCACTCACTGAGCCTGACAGCATCCTCCCTGCACTCACTGAGCCTGACAGCATCCTCCCCGCCACTCACTGAGCCTGACAGCATCCTCCCCGCCACTCACTGAGCCTGACAGCATCCTCCCCACCACTCACTGAGCCTGACAGCATCCTCCCCGCCACTCACTGAGCCTGACAGAATCCTCCCCTGCACTCCCCGCCACTCACTGAGCCACACAGCATCCTCCCTGCACTCACTGCCACTCACTGAGCCTGACAGCATCCTCCCTGCACTCACTGAGCCTGACAGCATCCTCCCCGCCACTCACTGAGCCTGACTGGATCCTCCCTGCACTCACTGAGCCTGACAGCATCCTCCCTGCACTCACTGAGCCTGACAGCATCCTCCCCGCCACTCACTGAGCCTGACAGCATCCTCCCTGCACTCACTGAGCCTGACAGCATCCTCCCCGCCACTCACTGAGCCTGACAGCATCCTCCCTGCACTCACTGAGCCTGACAGCATCCTCCCCGCCACTCACTGAGCCTGACAGCATCCTCCCCGCCACTCACTGAGCCTGACAGCATCCTCCCTGCACTCACTGAGCCTGACAGCATCCTCCCCGCCACTCACTGAGCCTGACAGCATCCTCCCCGCCACTCACTGAGCCTGACAGCATCCTCCCCGCCACTCACTGAGCCTGACAGCATCCTCCCTGCACTCACTGAGCCTGACAGCATCCTCCCTGCACTCACTGAGCCTGACTGCATCCTCCCCACCACTCACTGAGCCACACAGCATCCTCCCCACCACTCACTGAGCCTGACAGCATCCTCCCCGCCACTCACTGAGCCACACAGCATCCTCCCCACCACTCACTGAGCCTGACTGCATCCTCCCTGCACTCACTGAGCCTGACAGCATTCTCCCCGCCACTCACTGAGCCTGACAGCATCCTCCCTGCACTCACTGAGCCTGACAGCATCCTCCCCGCCACTCACTGAGCCTGACAGCATCCTCCCCGCCACTCACTGAGCCTGACAGCATCCTCCCTGCACTCACTGAGCCTGACAGCATCCTCCCCGCCACTCACTGAGCCTGACAGCATCCTCCCCGCCACTCACTGAGCCTGACAGCATCCTCCCTGCACTCACTGAGCCTGACAGCATCCTCCCTGCACTCACTGAGCCTGACAGCATCCTCCCCACCACTCACTGAGCCTGACAGCATCCTCCCCACCACTCACTGAGCCACACAGCATCCTCCCCACCACTCACTGAGCCACACAGCATCCTCCCCACCACTCACTGAGCCTGACAGCATCCTCCCTGCACTCACTGAGCCTGACAGCATCCTCCCCGCCACTCACTGAGCCTGACAGCATCCTCCCCGCCACTCACTGAGCCTGACAGCATCCTCCCCACCACTCACTGAGCCTGACAGCATCCTCCCCACCACTCACTGAGCCACACAGCATCCTCCCCACCACTCACTGAGCCTGACAGCATCCTCCCTGCACTCACTGAGCCTGACAGCATTCTCCCCGCCACTCACTGAGCCTGACAGCATCCTCCCCACCACTCACTGAGCCTGACTCCATCCTCCCCACCACTCACTGAGCCTGACAGCATCCTCCCCACCACTCACTGAGCCTGACAGCATCCTCCCCACCACTCACTGAGCCTGACAGCATCCTCCCCACCACTCACTGAGCCTGACAGCATCCTCCCTGCACTCACTGAGCCTGACAGCATCCTCCCTGCACTCACTGAGCCTGACTGCATCCTCCCTGCACTCACTGAGCCTGACAGCATCCTCCCCGCCACTCACTGAGCCTGACAGCATCCTCCCCGCCACTCACTGAGCCTGACAGCATCCTCCCTGCACTCACTGAGCCTGACAGCATCCTCCCTGCACTCACTGAGCCTGACAGCATCCTCCCCACCACTCACTGAGCCACACAGCATCCTCCCCACCACTCACTGAGCCACACAGCATCCTCCCCACCACTCACTGAGCCTGACAGCATCCTCCCTGCACTCACTGAGCCTGACAGCATCCTCCCCGCCACTCACTGAGCCTGACAGCATCCTCCCCGCCACTCACTGAGCCTGACAGCATCCTCCCCACCACTCACTGAGCCTGACAGCATCCTCCCCACCACTCACTGAGCCACACAGCATCCTCCCCACCACTCACTGAGCCTGACAGCATCCTCCCCGCCACTCACTGAGCCACACAGCATCCTCCCCACCACTCACTGAGCCTGACTGCATCCTCCCTGCACTCACTGAGCCTGACAGCATTCTCCCCGCCACTCACTGAGCCTGACAGCATCCTCCCCACCACTCACTGAGCCTGACTCCATCCTCCCCACCACTCACTGAGCCTGACAGCATCCTCCCCACCACTCACTGAGCCTGACAGCATCCTCCCCACCACTCACTGAGCCTGACAGCATCCTCCCCGCCACTCACTGCCACTCACTGCCTCAGAGACATGGCTGGCACTGATTGCTGGATGTCACTGGTCGCCGTATAGTGGCCAATGTGTATGACACTGAGACCAAATAGTGGCCAATGACTATGACACTGAGACCATATAGTGACCAATGACAATGCGACCATATAGTGGCCAATGGCTATACAATGAGACCGTATAGTCGCCAATCACTATGACAGTGACACTGTATAGTAGCCAATGACTGTGACAATGAGAACATATAGTGGCTAATGACTATGACACAGAGACTGTATAGTGACCAACGACTATGACACCGTATAGTAGTCAATGACTTTGACAATGAGACCATATAGTGGCCAATGACAATGAGACCATATAGTGGCCAATGACAATGAGACCATATAGTGGCCAATGACAATGAGACTGTATAGTGGCCAATAACTATGATAATGGAACTGTATAGTGATTCATGACTATGACAATGACACCATATAGTGGCCCATGACTATGACATTGATTGTCAGCTGCCCAATAGGAGATCTGTGGTTACGTTCCATCTACCTCCTGCTTATTATAGGGAAGCTGTCTGGGCACTTTGGTTTGTATGGAGTGAGGGTGTAGTGTCCCAAACTGACCTGCTGTAAAGCCATAGGTGCCTGTAATATAAAACCTTTATACTCGCCCTGCATCTGTTCCCTGCACATCGGACCTCCGCCTCCTGCGCAGTGATACCGGGATATATATCTGGGCTACACTAAAGAAGTCTGCTGCAGCTCATTATACTCCTCTCTACATAAGTATAAGGCTGGGAAACGCCGCAGGAAAAACCGCAGCGTCTTATAGTACTTGTAATGTGCGAATCCCATCCCCACTTTGTGGTAAAAACCTCAGTTTGGACAGGTGACGATTTCCAAAACCAGCGCAGTTTTTGAAATCGCAACATGTCACTTATATCTATGGAATCTCCGGCGGCCGCCCTGTAGATATAATGGCCACAGAAAGTCCGCGGAGGAAAACTCTGTGAACTTTCTGTTCAAAGCGCTGCGGAAAGAACCGCGATACGTTCCTGCAATACGTTCCACGGTATTTCCCGCTTTATAGCTGCCGGTCGTCCCGTGGGGCCTCAGCCTAAAGGTTTATTTTTTTAAATGTGGACATGGACGGACTTAAAACTGGGTGATTTGGGACACGTAACCCCCCAATCTATGAGGACCTAGGGGTGGGTTAGTGTCCTAAATTGACCCGACCAGTTCTTTTTAATCCTGAAACAATGTGACATCTTGTAAGGACATAAGGACACTTGGCCTTAATGTTGCCCATAAATAAACCTCTATTTTGCACACTGAGGTCTCTCCTCTCTTGGCACCCTGCTTGTGCCTGTCTTACCCTTGTGTACCCGGCTTGTACCAGCTTCCTCCCAGACTGCCGGCACCAGAGGAGTCTTGTTTGCTTTACTTTAATCAAACATGTCTCAATAACTCTGCGAGCTTGAGACACAATGGCCGTCTCTCCAGCGAGCGCCGCCTCTTAATAACAACACAAATCGCCTTCTCGATATTTCAGGGCTGAGCTGTATTGTGGCACCATACAATGCTGGGCTATTAAAGGGCACCCAAACTTTCACCCAGATACTAATGTTCTTGCAGCATTTGTGACAGTCATAAATATGGAGTCCCTTCTATAGAGTTCATGCCATCGATTGTGTGCCGCCTGCGGTCAGTGACAACTGCACAGATGTCACCCGGATTGGTGTCAAGCTGACACTGACCCCTCCACGCTGGCAGGTATAGGACCTGCTCCAGTATTTGCAAGTCTTACCTGCGGCCCGGACACACAGCTGCAAAAACTATGGCTGTGTTTATGGGCCATTGAAATTTATGGGCGTGCAATTGGCGGTAATATTGCGGTCGTGTGCATGAGGCCTTATTGTTCTCTGAATACAGAGGTGCGCGGTGTCTTGTATAATGCAGGAAAGGTCATTTCACAGCGTTAGAAAACAGAGAACAGGACATCAGGGATTCTCATGCTTCATATGGCACCAGGATTGCACTTCTACCTGTATTATTCAAAGAAATATCACCATAGGAATACACATTTGCTTTTGGCATATTTATACGGAGCTGCTCCCAGTCCTGACTGTGTTTTCAACACTGACACCTCTATTTTTCCACAGTCAGACTCCGACTCCTCCAGCCATGATCAGACGGAAGCCTAAAGATCCTTTAATTCATTACAAACCCGGTGATTGATTCCTATGAGAGTAAATATGCAACAAACTATACAGCTAATTATTCAATATTAAATTATACAATGTAACCAGAATATAGGCCTAATAGTTAGACAGTCGGTTACTACACCAGATTTATCACGGTGACTGATGCTGGATGATATTTCTGGCTGTCTAGTCTGCATTAGATCTCCCTTCGGTTGACTTACTTTTTGGCAACACTATTTTGGCACATTGTGGTGCATTGAAGCTACGCTCCCTTTTCTAACAATCCATGTCCACATATGGTGCATGTCGAAAAATTAAAGTCTAAAATAGATGCACCAAACTGAGCCGCACTGCACCAAAGAGGCTCCATATCTACGCCCTACTGTTCGTAGACACAATAGTAAATCTGGGCCACTGTCTTTTGGGCCGTACTCCATAACATGGCGTCCAATGGAACGTGACACACAGAGTTGCGACACCAAGCAGGCACACAGACTGTACATTGGGGCCCCATAGGCTAGATCAGGATATAAATCGATGAAATCTGTTAGTGTGCATTAGGCCTTAAAGGGATCCTATCATTCAATTTTTTGTCCCTATCAAGTCGAAATAGCCTTAAGAAAGTCTATTTTTCTCCTACCTTTAGATGTCTTCTCCGCGCTGCCATTCCGTAGAAATACCGGTTTTCGCCGGTATGCAAATAAGTTCTCTCGCAGCACTGGGGGCGGGCCTCAGCGCTCAAACAGCACTGGGGGCGTCCCCAATGCTGTGAGAAATCTCTCCAGCGCCGCCTCCATCTTCTTCAGGAACGGCCTCTTCACGCGTGTTCTTCTGGGGGTTGGCTTCAAACTTCTAGGCCTCGGGCATGCCTGCCGGCCACAAGAAAATGGCCGCTTACTTACTGTGATGGAGGCGGCGCTGGAGAGTTTGTTGGCAGCATTGGGACCGCCCCCAGTGCTGCTAGAGAACTCATTTGCATACCGACGAAAACCCGGATTTCTACTGAACGGCGGGGCAGAGAAGACATATAAAGGTAGGAGAAGAAGAGCCTTTCTTAAGGCTATTCCTATGTGTTAGGGACAAAAAATGACTTCTGAATGATAGGATCCCTTTAAAGGGTGTACCTGAGATTGCCCTTCACTAGGAATTGTCAAAAAGTAAAAAAAATGCTGTACTCTCTTGTTTTGTCCGCCGCGGCTTCCAGTACCGCAGCTGTGATACCGTAAATTTATCGTAATAAAATGGACACATAACAGAGCGCCGGTGACAACTTTATAATCTACGTATAAGTTTTATGGCTTTACTTCGTGGCTTGTGAGCAGACATTTATTTTATGCGGTGATTTATCAGATGCTCTTTTTCAGAAGCTGCCAAAATTTCATAAATTTGTGGAGTCGTCCTGTACAGAGCAGCCGTGCTAATAATGACTGGAGCAGGCGATGGATTCAGTATCTAGAATACAATGTTGCCATAAGTATCCTAATGTTACTCAGTGTGGACATGATATGGACTGTAGAGCCAATACCATCTAGCTAGGACGAGACGGACCTGATAGAAGAAATATTGTCCATTGTCAAGCAGGAGTCTAAGAAATGATATAAAGCGGAGGACCCCTTTAGTGGTCATTGAATCCTGATGGCCATGAGAATGCAGACACTTGCAATAAGTGCATTGTGTGCTCATAAAGGGTTAAACCAGCCGGCAGGCCCTCACCGCACAGGTTTAGGGGGCAGTACTGGTGTAACCCTTTAGGCTAGGATCAAATAGTTCCTATCTGGTCCCTGATCTATGGTGGACTCTGTCAGTGACTGCTCCTGTTTCTTGAACTTTACTAGACCAAGTCCTGGTTGTGATGGGCACTGCAGAAATCTGTAGGAGTGGGTGGAAAATTGTGGTTTGTGCGATGAAGATATCTGCAGAAGATCAGGGGTGCAGTGCCAAGAATCCTTCAGGACACGGCCAGGTTTTCCCACATGATCGGGTCCACACCCATTGGACTAGATGTACAAGTGTTTTCCCCGGGGGCACCTGACTGTATATCTGTGTAACATGTAGGAGCTCGCTCTACCTGCACACGGCAGACTCTGAGATAAGATTTGGTCGTGAAAGTTCAACTTTTTTTTTGCTATGTCTGTATCTGGCAGATCTGAGTGGTAACCCATAGGCCACCATTATTACACCCTCTATAGGAACTACTATGGCCGGGCAACACGGTGGCTCAGTGGTTATCTTTGCAGCGTTGGAGTCCTGGGTTCAAATCCTGCCAGGAACAACATCTGCAAGGAGTTTGTATGTTCTCCCCATGTTTGTGTGGATTTCCTCCCATTGACAAAGACAGACTGATAGGAAGAAAAAAGGAACTCCTATGGCCGCTGTGTCACCCATCTTTCCCAGGAACAGAAATGAGCAGCTTTTAACCCTTTTTTATGCCAGTTTGCCCGCACAGTCTCAGTAGCTGGGCAGTAGTTACTTCGGAAAACTTGAGACTCGTCTGTTTTTTTTCTTTCAGGCTTCTTGGCTGAGTCATTTTATTTTTAAGTTTTCATGGGCAAGGAAAAAGAGACTGAGCGCGCTCACATGTTTTACATTTAGAAGCTGTGGGCAGACGGGGAACATGCGGGGAGGGCAGGAATAACAGCCTGATGAATGAACACGCCAGGCCCAAAGCAAGTGATTCATGTGCCGAGCAGTCATGGGAAAACCGCACAACAACATTTACAAAAACAGAAAACCTTCAGGATCCCATTGCAAGGACCAATGAAGGAGATTTTTGCTTGTGATTTCAATGTTCACGCAGTCCGCTGACATCATCTGATATATCGCACCCTCCATCCAATGGCAGTCTTATAAACAGCAATTACATTGAGTGAACTTTGGATATTTACACGAGCCGCCTTCAGTTTATTACTCGGAGTAGTCCGGCCCTTCTTAACACTTCTTGTGCCGGGTTAAGGCCCATAGATTGTCACCAGTTTCTGGCTTTATTAAGGAAACTGTGTTGTAATTTGCACCCAAAATTTTTTGACACTTTGTTTTAGACACTTTCTGACACTATTCCAACTTGTGCTATGGCCTATTGGGGAAGGGACGTGGCCTAATGCTTGGTTCACATCTGCGTTGGTATTCCATCCATGAGGATCCCCGAATGGAATACTGAATGCAACAGCATGCAGTGTGACAGTGAAAGCACATGGACCCCATAGACTATAATGGGGTCCGTATGCTGGCCACACGCTGCCCACACAAATCATATGGACAGGAAAGTAGATTGTGAACGACTTTCCTGTCTGCATGTTCCCTGCGGAGATCTGGCGGCAAGCACACGGATCCCATTATAGTCTATGGGGTCCATGTGCTTTCACTGTCACACTGCATGCAGTTGCGTTCGGTATTCCGTTCGGGGAGGGGGTCCTCATGGGGACGGACAGAATACCAACGCAGATGTGGACGAGGCCTAAGTTGCAACTCCGTACTCCATAAATGTGCCAAGAACTTTTAAGACAACTAGTAAGTGGTTTAATTTTAACCCTTTCCCATCACAGGGATTTTTCCCTTTTCATTTTTGACTCCCAAACCCCATAACTTTTTTGTTTTTCCATTCATAGAGCCATATGAGGGCTTAGTGTTTGCGGGACAAATTGTACTTTGTCATGGAACCATTTATTACTCTGTACGATGCACTGGGAAGCCGCAATGGGATTCAGAATGGGGTGGAATTGGGGAAAAAACTGCGTTTTTGTGATAATTCTGCTATAGTAAGATAGCGACAGACTTGTAGATTTACATTGGGTTCTTATTGCATGTAGAAATTTCTTGTGTTGTCCAGTGAAGACGTTCTATGAAAATACTTTACTTTGTAACATTAAATTTAATGCGGCATCTGATAAACCAGAAATTAATTTAGGAAATCTTCAGAAAAAAAGGAACAGGTTTTGTGTTAAAACCATAGAGAACAATGAAAAATGAAATGCACAAAATCAAATACCCAGCCTGCAAATTTATCAAAAGTGCTGATAAGGGAAGAGTTTGGCCAAGTGGGTTTGATGTGTTTTTGGCAGCCTGGTGACGGCCTCCTATTGATTCAGCATATAACACATGTTTAGTAAAGGTAAGATCACACGGAGCTTTTTAGTCAAGATTTTGAGGCCATACCCACCTCAAAATCCTGACCAAAAAGACGGCTCCCATTGAAATCAATGGGAGCCGCTCAGGAGTTATTTCTGGGAGCCGAAACAAGCGAGATGTTAATTCTTCAGGTTGTTACGCCTCACGATTTGGCCTGAAGACACTCCCTCCTCCGGTCTAGGCCCATTCATTGGGCCTAATCCGGAGCGAAGTGCGCGGCTGGATGGCGGTGCAGTGCACCGGCTTTCAGTCGCAGCTATCCATTTTTTGGATCGGAACCTGAGGCGGCCATTTTCTTGTGGCTGGCAGGCATGCACAGTCGGCTCTGCCCTAGGCCCGAAGCCTAGACGTTTGACAGCCCGCGCCGAAAGAAGACGCGTGAAGAGGGCGTTCCTGGAGAAGATGGAGGCGGAGCTGGAGAGTTCTCTCGCAGCATTGGGGACGCCCCCAGTGCTGTTTGAGTGCCGAGGACCGCCCCAAGTGCTGCGAGAGAACTCATTTGCATACCGATGGAAACCGGATTATATACTGAACGGCGGCGTGGAGTAGACCTCTAAAGGTAGGAGAAGATTAGCCTTTCTTAACGCTATTCCGACATGTCAGCAAGAAAAAATTTGATTTTAATTGTAGAATCCCTTTAAATAGGAGTGGTGCTGTCTGCGCTGTCCGTTCTCTTGCAGCACCCGGAGGTTTCTAGAAAACATCATCTGTGTGGGGTCCTGGTGTCGGCACCCTGACAGATCATGTACTGATGACCTATCCTATAAGAATGAAAATTCAATTTGGGGCTTAGAAACCCCGTTAGGCCAGGGCCCCGCTCAGTACCTGCAAAGTGGATGGGATTCTGGGGTTGCCTTTCCACCACGGTCTTTTCCGCAACGCTTTTTGGCTGCACCTCGCTACGTGGTGCCTTAGCCTTAAATAAACAATGGCGCCCTGTGGAAAAGTAGTTTTTCGGGTGGGTCAGTGATGGGGAACGTTCTGGTTTACAGATTAACAGGATAAATCGCCTCTTTACCTTCCTAATATGCACAAATGCCTTTTTTATGCCTTGTGTGTACAGTCACGGGGTTGTAACGTTGTCCCGGGATCAGAACCTTCTTTATACGACACTTCTGCTCTTTGTGACTTTCGCCTTTAACCCTTTCCTTGCAGATGACTTTACCAACCTGCTGCTGGCCGAGTCTCTGCTGGAACTCTCTTTAAAGGAGAACGTGGCCAAACTCAAACACTCCATCCCCTTAACGGAGAACAAGGAGCCCAAACTGCATCAAGCCAAGAACTATCTCACAGGCATCCTAAACAGAGGCAAGCTACCCGTAAGTAGCTTTCACCGTCAATCCCTCCCCGGCCTGGGATTTTCCGAGGGCATGTTGCGTGAACGTTTAGCTAAAATGTCTCCCATTCAGCATTTTGTCCTGTCCAAATTTCCTCGGAGGAGAGGTGTGAATGAATGCTGCCAATGCCGATTTCCCTTCGCTGTTCTGTTTTCCACAACTTGGTGAGATGGAGGGGGTGACGGATTGGGAAACACATGATTTAGGTCATAGGGTGTAGTCTGACCGTCTGAAAGGAAATATTTGGAGGATTTAGAATTTCTTAATGTAATGTGTTGAAACTATGAGAATGTGATCCAGGTCGTAAGGTCTGACTGTGCGCTCCTATGAGATATACAGTAGTGGTGCCTGACAATGGCCAAAATCATTGCTGACTCCGCGCTTTCACCACCTATCTTCCATTAATGGGACTTAATTAGGGTAAAAAAAAATGAAGAATAATTTTTGTTCCTTTTTATGATCTCCCGTAATGCTTGTGATAAATATTGTGCTTGCTCTGGGGTTGCCATGGTGCTGGAGTAGATTTAAAAGTAACACTGTCTCAGTTTCCTATAGCAACCAATCACAGGGCAGCTTTCATTTTGTATTCTTGAAAGCTACATTGTGATTGGCTGCTATAGGCAACTAAGAGCATGTTAATAATTCCACTCGCTGACCCTGGGAGGAATTTTTTCTATGTGGCCTCGAGATAAAGAGGTGTCACATGACAGACAAGAAGTCCATGGACAAGAGAGTGATAGTATTTTCTTTGGATGTCACCAAGGCAACCTCAGAGCAAGCAAGAATGTGAGCAATGGGAAAAATTATAGCGTATGGGGTCCGTGTGCTTTCTTTGCTCACCACTTTTTAATGCGTTTGGTATTCCGTTCGGAGGGGGGGGGTGGTCCCCAAATGGAATACCGAACGCAGATGTGACCCGGCCCTTACATACCGACTGCTTACCTCCGTCCCTGTCCTTTGTAAGACTGTTGAACACGATCACAAGACTGGACAAGTCTCTGCTCTCCACAAGGCCAACACACTGCAAGGATTGCAAGGATGTTCATCCACAATAACGTCTTCTATTCTGCAGCCTCACTACATGACAGAAGCGCTCCTGATACTGGGGAAGCTGCACTACTGCGAAGGATCTTATCGGGATGCTGTCAGTATGTACGCCAGGTCGGGATTCGAGCACCTGTCCTTAGACGATCAGCCCCTTTACAAAATGCGGCTTTTTGCAGAAGCGTTTGTTATCAAAGGTAAAAACTGTGCATGTACGTAGCAGGAAAATGCTGATAAATATATATATATTGTTTGGTTGTATGTGTCTCATTTAAAGGGTGATGCCACTAAATCAAGAGCTAACCTAGCTAGAAGGCTTCACTTTGGCTCTTATCTTAGTCTTAAGGCCAAGGCTCCACATTGCGAAAACTGCAGCTCTTTTTGTTTCAGTTTTTGTTGCGTTTTTTTGAGCCAAAGCCAAGATTGGCTACAAAAGGAATGGGAAATATACAGTCCTATGAAAAAGTTTGGGCACCCCTATTAATCTTAATCATTTTTAGTTCTAAATATTTTGGTGTTTGCAGCAGCCATTTCAGTTTGATCTATCTAATAACTGATGGACACAGTAATATTTCAGGAGTGAAATGAGGTTTATTGTACTAACAGAAAATGTGCAATATGCATTAAACCAAAATTTGACCGGTGCAAAAGTATGGGCACCCTTATCATTTTATTGATTTGAATACTCCTAACTACTTTTTACTGACTTACTGAAGCACAAAATTGTTTTTGTAACCTCACTGAGCTTTGAACTTCATAGCCAGATGTATCCAATCATAAGAAAAGGTATTTAAGGTGGCCAATTGCAAGTTGTTCTCCTATTTGAATCTCCTCTGAAGAGTGGCATCATGGGCTACTCAAAACAACTCTCAAATGATCTGAAAACAAAGATTGTTCAACATAGTTGTTCAGGGGAAGGATACAAAAAGTTGTCTCAGAGATTTAACCTGTCAGTTTCCACTGTGAGGAACATAGTAAGGAAATGGAAGACCACAGGGACAATTCTTGTTAAGCCCAGAAGTGGCAGGCCAAGAAAAATATCAGAAAGGCAGAGAAGAAGAATGGTGAGAACAGTCAAGGACAATCCACAGACACCTCCAAAGAGCTGCAGCATCATCTTGCTGCAGATGGTGTCACTGTGCATCGGTCAACTATACAACGCACTTTGCACAAATAGAAGCTGTATGGGAGAGTGATGAGAAAGAAGCCGTTTCTGCACGTACGCCACAAACAGAGTCACCTGAGGTATGTAAAAGCACATATGGACAAGCCAGCTTCATTCTGGAAGAAGGTCCTGTGGACTGATGAAACAAAGATTGAGTTGTTTGGTCATACAAAAAGGCGTTATGCATGGAGTAAAAAAAAAACAGCATTCCAAGAAAAACACTTGCTACCCACTGTAATATTTGGTGCAGGTTCCATCATGCTTTGGGGCTGTGTGGCCAAAGCCGGCACCGGGAATCTTGTTAAAGTTGAGGGTCGCATGGATTCCACTCAGTATCAGCAGATTCTTGAGAATAATGTTCAAGAATCAGTGACGAAGTTGAAGTTACGCCAGAGATGGATATTTCAGCAAGACAATAATCCAAAACACCGCTCCAAATCCTCAGGCATTCATGCAGAGGAACAATTACAATGTTCTGGAATGGCCCTGTCCCCAGACCTGAATATCATTGAACATCTGTGGGATGATTGGAAGCGGGCTGTCCATGCTCGGCGACCATCTAACTTAACTGAACTTGAATTGTTTTGTAAAGAGGAATGATCCAAAATCCCTTCATCCAGGATCCAGGAACTGATTAAAAGCTACAGGAAGCGACTAGAGGCAAAAGGAGGAGCTACTAAATATTACTGGCACTTTTCTGTTGAGGTGCCCAGACTTTTGCACTGGTCAAATTTTGGTTTATTGCATATTGCACATTTTCTGTTAGTACAATAAACCTCATTTCAATCCTGAAATATTACTGTGTCCATCAGTTATTAGATATATCAAACTGAAATGGCTGCTGCAAACACCAAAATATTTAGAACTAAAAATGATTAAGATTAATAGGGGTGCCCACACTTTTTCATAGGACTGTATAAGAAATTCTTTTAATTCTACCTTCTGCTCAATCCACTCCTGGCTTTGGGTTATAAAAACTGCAAAACAAAATCTGCAACAAAAAAAGTTGCATTTACGCAACGTGGGGCCTTCTGTCCTTGGCCGTTATATGACACCTTCTGTCCCGGGCCGTTGTATGGCGCCTTCTGTCCGTGGCCGCTGTATGGTGCCTTCTGTCCTAGGCCGTTGTATGGCGCCTTCAGTCCGTGGCCGCTGTATGGTGCTTTCTGTCCTAGGCCGTTGTATGGCGCCTTCTTTCCTAGGCCGCTGTATGGAGCCTTCTGTCCTAGGGCATTGTATGGCGCCTTCTGTCCTAGGGCATTGTATGGCGCCTTCTGTCCTAGGCCGCTGTATGGAGCCTTCTGTCCTAGGCCATTGTATGGCGCCTTCTGTCCTAGGCCGCTGTATGGAGCCTTCTGTCCTAGGGCATTGTATGGCGCCTTCTGTCCTAGGCCGCTGTATGGAGCCTTCTGTCCTAGGGCATTGTATGGCGCCTTCTGTCCTAGGGCATTGTATGGCGCCTTCTGTCCTAGGCCGCTGTATGGCGCCTTCTGTCCTAGGCCGCTGTATGGCGCCTTCTGTCCTAGGCCGCTGTATGGCGCCTTCTGTCCTAGGCCGTTGTATGGCGCCTTCTGTCCTAGGGCATTGTATGGCGCCTTCTGACCTAGGCTGTTGTATGGCGCCTTTTGTCCTAGGCCATTGTATGGCACCTTCTGTCCTAGGCCATTGTATGGCGCCTTCTGTCCTAGGGCATTGTATGGCGCCTTCTGACCTAGGCTGTTGTATGGCGCCTTTTGTCCTAGGCCATTGTATGGCACCTTCTGTCCTAGGCCATTGTATGGCGCCTTCTGTCCTAGGGCATTGTATGGCGCCTTCTATCCTTGGCCATTGTATGGCGCCTTCTATCCTTGGCCATTGTATGGCACCTTCTATCCTTGGCCATTGTATGGCGCCTTCTGTCCTAGGCTGTTGTATGGCGCCTTCTATCCTTGGCCATTGTATGGCGCCTTCTGTCCTAGGCTGTTGTATGGCGCCTTCTGTCCTTGGCCATTGTATGGCACCTTCTATCCTTGGCCATTGTATGGCACCTTCTATCCTTGGCCATTGTATGGCGCCTTCTATCCTTGGCCATTGTATGGCGCCTTCTGTCCTAGGCCGTTGCATGTCGCCTTCTGTCCTAGGCCGTTGTATGGCGCCTTCTGTCCTAGGCCGTTGCATGGCACCTTCTGTCCTAGGCTGTTGTATGACGCCTTCTGTCCTAGGCTGTTGTATGGCGCCTTCTGTCCTAGGCTGTTGTATGGCGCCTTCTGTCCTAGGCTGTTGTATGGCGCCTTCTATCCTTGGCCATTGTATGGCCCCTTCTGTCCTAGGCCATTGTATGGCGCCTTCTGTCCATGCGTTTCGTCACCTGATTTTATGACCTGTTTAGTATATGCCGAGCCGTTGTCTAAGCTCAGGGACACATATAAACCTGTTGTAATTGTGTATATTATTACACTATTTAGATACCGTACCTTTAAATATTTTACTTGAGACTTCTACATAGACTATTGTTGCATGTAACAAAAGCCTAGTCAATGGAGGTGCGACTATTTGGACCTTCACAGTCCCGAGGGAGAGGTTTGAGCGGGTTCATTTGACATGGCTGGTGACTTTGTATATTGATATGCGCTCGCTTGTCGCTCAGTAGCCATCATTGTGTTTTTCCGCTTCAGTTCTGAGCAGCTGCACAATGGGGGGCTAAAATTACATCTGGAGTCTTCAGGGACCTTCTGTGCCAAACCACAAGGGTTAAAAAATAATATATTACAAAATGGCCCGAAAATACAATTTTAGAAGTTCCGCCTCTTCAGACGTTACATCCCCCTGAGTACATAATAGGATCATTGTATCAGCCAGAGATTGTTCCCGGGTTAGTTCCTATATCATTATAGAGATTATTTAGGGTTGTTTTTTGGTTTTTTTTTTGTGTTTGGACTGTTTCCTGACTATTCACAACTTTTTTCGTATGATCGTACATCACAATATATCACAAGGATTCCTATACGCAAACCTGGAGTGTTTTCCTATGGTGCCTCTGTCATTGCTGATCAGGCTGTGTTCACATGGTGCAGATTTTGGTCATAGCCAAAGTCAGAACAATCACATTTTAAAGCGTATCTCAAGTTCTAAACAACTTTTCAGGAAGAAATATTGCAAGTGAATATAAGAAACTTTGTAATCTATTTTATTCAAGAAATAGATTTTCTTCTTTTTCAGGCAGTTACTTTGTACATATTCTGAAGAGGGGAGGGGGATAGAAAGACACTCAAATCATTGCTGCTCCATACTTTGCTACTGTGTATGTGTTTAACACTACTAGGTTGTAGATAAGAGGCTGACAGTGCACAGAATAAGGCAATAAATCAATTATCTAGCTGCTAGCAGCCTCCTCCTTCCTTCTCCCATTACAGATGTGTCTTCAGATGGCCGTATCTCTTGCTGGATCACAGGTCGATCCTCTATACCAACACTGATCGTGGGGGCCTTATTCTGGGACCCTCTATGACCATCTCAGAATTTATGGCTTTACCCATATGATATATGCCATCAATACCTGATAGACGCTGGATCTACCTGCTCGGCCATTTCCTTAACTCCCATACAGGTGAGTGGAGAGACACATACATGTGTGGCCCCTCTATTCACTTTTGAGAACAGACTAGGACCATTCTGGAGAGAGATGTGGGCCCCTGAGATACTATGGATATAGACAATGATACTGAAGTGGGGATATCCCTTTAAGGGGTCTCAGTGCTTATTCCTCAGTACTGTTTTTGCTGCACAGCGGTACCCTGACCGCCCACTGTGCAGGGAACAGCAGCACATCTCCATTCAAGTGCATGGTGTCCGCTGCAGTACCCCCCACAGACGGGTGTGGCCGGGAGTGACGGGGCGCAGTGCAGTCAGCGCAGCGGTCTCAGCATTGGCGGAGGTCTAGACGAGAGATTACAACAAGTCGTAAAGTGATTTCCATATAGACATGCCGTTACTTTAGCTGGGAATACCTCTCTAACCCACTGGGATCTATATAGAAACTGTATAACCTTTGCCGGTTCAGTGAGAGTTGGTGTTTTTGCACTTTGCTGCCCAGTTGACCAATTCATCAAATGTGGAGGGCATTTATAGTGGGCACCCGCTATACTAACCCGCTATAGACATTGTCAACTAAGTTTTTATAAACAACTTTTCAGGAATGAATAGTGCAAGTGAATAGAAGAAACTTTGTACTATATTTTCTTCTTTTTCAGGCAGTTACTTTGTACATATTAGTCTATGAAGAGGGGAGGGGGATAGAAAGACACCCAAATAATTACTGCTTCCACACGTTGCTACTGTGTACTCTTTTAACACTGCTAGGTTGCAGATAAGAGGCTGACAGTGCGCAGAATAAGGCAAGATTTGAGTTTTTTTCTATCCCATATTTGACTAATATGTACAAAGTAACTGCCTGAAAAAGAAGAAACTATATTACAATGACATTGTCTGATGTATCTAAGCATCGCAGAGAATTCTATCAGCCATTCAGGGACTTACTGTATGTATTTACTGCTGATGTTTGGTGGAAATGCTCTTGACATAATCTGTGCAGCGCCCGGGGACTCTCCAAAGCGTAACTGTCTTCTGTCTTCTTCTCTTTGCTGCTCTGGGACTTTGCTGCTGTCAGATGCCGCTTGTGATGGCTCCAGATCAATGGGATCTCATTCTTTTGAGAATATCTCTAATATCTTGCTCCCTCTCTGCTGCTCTTCACTTTCTGCTGCATCTACCTTGAGACTTCTCTCATCACCAGAGCTCATCAAATGGTACGTAACGACCCGGGAAATTCTGCACGTTACTATGAGACTCATCCAGCAAAAACTAAGCAGAATTGTCATTGTCACCTAATGGCGGGAGGATTCTATGTTTGTATTCCAGTTAACCGTGAGCTTGACCTCTTACCATTGTGGGATATTTGCTATTATGGGTTTGAGGGCAGCCCCTTTCTATACACCCCACCCCAATGGGAAAATCAGATTGGGGTAATTTAGGTGCCTGCTTAGCGAGATGATTTGGCGCCACTGCAGAAGGTCCACAGACAGTGGCAGCCATGGACTATCAGTACAGTGGATAGTCCATGGAGTCTGGCATCATTGGTGTCCACTGTTATATCAGTCTGCATGTCCGTTGTTCTGACCCTCCAATGGACAGAGCGGTGCAAATGTGAGCGTAGCATCAGAGAAGTAATAAAATATTCCTGATTACAGAATCCTAAAGGTGGTACAAGTATAGAAAAGTGTGTAACGTCCCTAGGGAGCTGGGAGCGAGAGCAAGGTGTCACATGGGCCTTTTTGAAAAATTTGGTGCATTTTGCCGTTTTTGCATATTAATAAGAGGACTGTACTTTTATGACTATGTTATTGATAATCTTCCTCCATTATCTGAATCTAAGGATGTGTCAATTGCATAGTAAGCCGAGATACACATGAACGTTTTCTCGGATCCCTTGTACATTTCAGTGTATTGAGTATGGTGGGGGGTTTTGTTTTTTTGTTTTTTTTCACCATCTCCCGCCTCCTGCCGCAATATTACAATATCTTGGACAATCCCTTTAAATTTACACTCACATCACTGTAATACTGAATGTAATGGAACAAAATTGGGACACATAAATACACAAAATACTTTAATTTGTTGCTCAACAAACCAAACTTTATTCAAAATCACATTACTATCATTTCAGTCAGTACATTTATATTTAGACCAATGGCGAACCCCCGACTCACAAAGAGTCACCCCCCACCCCAAACATTCAGGAGACGAAATCCCCCTGTGGAGGAAACCATGGCCGGACGACGGCCCTCCCCTTGGGCTTAGAAGGTTAAGGCCAACATATAACGGTATATTTTATTAGAATTCTATAAATTTATAGTGAGACATAATATACATCCCCTATAGATATAATAGTAGTGACGTACAATAGTCATAGAGGTGGAGTTGTCACATGAACAGATTAAAGGGGTTGTGCTGGATAACCAAGGTGAAACCTGTTCGGGAAGGTGCAAAAAAACCCCTCAAAACCCATCCTCACCTGCCTGGACTTGAATACTAGCTCTGATTTTCCATGTGGGCAGGAACCTTTTACTTGTTCCGCCCACTTGGAGAATCGCAGCTATAACCTTTCAGGGCTTACCGTATATACTCGAGTATAAGCCGAATTTTTCAGTACAGTTTTTGTGCGGAAAAAGCCCCCGTCTGCTTATACTCGAGCCAGCAAAAAAAATAAAAAATACTCGAGTCAATAAGTTTTCCCAGTTTTTTGTGGTAAAATTAGGGGTCTCGGCTTATATTCGGGTCGGCTTATAAGGTGTATCTTTTGACTGGGTGGAAGGATTTCAAAAACTGATCAGGGGCCCCGCAAGATACTATATGGCACTTAGCATTTGGTACTTGCGACAGGTCTTTTTTAAAAGACCCCACGTCATGAAACACAGTGAAAAATAGTGTTTAAAAAAAAATTAAAAATACTGCGAAAACACAGAATTTTTCATGGCATTTTTGTTGAATTTTTTTGAGTTTTATTTTTCCTGTTAAATATACTGGGAAAATGTCCTCGGGCCTGGAGATATCGGGCCGTTAATTTTGGCATCGATATCTTCCCACTTTCAGAAGGGCGGGCCATACAATCTGGGCTATGTGGAACATCCACCCTCCCCCCGGTAGTACTCGTCCATACACTTGTACTGAGGGGGGGTTCTTCTAACGTGTTTTTGCAGCAGCAAAAAATGGTTCATTTTTGCAAAGTGGTGCCGCAGCCAATGACTGAATTAAGCCGGGGCCCCACAGGCCGGAACAACTGCGGCATGAACGCATTGCGGTTCTTCCCGCAGCACTTTGAAGAGAAAGTTCACAGAGTTTTCCTCCACAGACTTTCTGTTACAATCATATCTATGGGAAAGCCGCTGGCGTATCCGTAGATATAATTGACATGTCGCGTTTTTTCTACAAAGTGGGCATGGGATTCGCATGAATCCCATCAACTTTGCAAGTACGCAGCGTTTCCAGCCCGTGGGGCCCCGGCCTTACTGTGGATTTTTCCTGCAGGTTTGTGGGGATAAAATCTGAATCCAGTTATAGTAATGCACCTATATAGATGTTAAAATCTACATATATGGTACATTTTCTGTTGCAGATTTTGTGAATTTCAACCTTCTCAGGCTGAGGCTCCACGTTGCAGAATGCAGCTAAAAAATGTAGCGGAAATGCATCACATTTTTTTCTGCAGCATTTTTCACCGTCTGCAGAGTTTTCCCCTGTCATGTATACATTTTTTCTGCTGCATGGAGTCCAAACATCCGATGCATTCAAAAACCGAATGGGACAGCTTTGTTTTTTTTTTTTAACATGGAAACCTATTGTCACAGATGGAAAAAACTAAAGAACAAACACTTTCTTGTGATGTTCAGGCCTGTATAGAAGAAGAGCTCAGACAGATCATTTGGCTGTAGGACAAGTCTGTAGGTTCTTGCTGCTTTTCCTATCCAGTTACTGACGTCAGTTCAAAACTGGGAAATTCGCCGTCCTGTTCCGCGTGTTTTTGATGGTCTTTTTCCAGACAACTGCAGCCTGTCATTCATATGTCATCACATTCGTATATAGGAACCTCAAGGACAATTTTCTTGAACTTAGTGTCTTTTTTGCACTTTCCCATGAAATCTGAATTCACATTGTTTGCATCCACAGGTCACTGTAATGCCTGTAATAGCAATGGAAAAAGTCTGCGTATTAATATGTATTAGACTTATCCCTTTGGCCAGTGGTGTAACTAGGAATGGCAGGGCCCTGTGGCGAACTTTTGACATGCCCCCCCCCCCCCCCCCCGACCGACGCCAAAGACCTCGACCGACCCCCTCCTCCGCATTCCTGCGTGCTCTGTTATGTCCCCTAGTGGCCCCTGCACACAGTATTATCCCCCATAGTGTCCCCTGCACACACAGTATTATCCCCAATAGTGTCCCCTGCACACAGTATTATGTCCCTTAGTGGCCCCTGCACACAGTATTATGTCCCTTAGTGGCCCCTGCACACAGTATTATCCCCAATAGTGTCCCCTGCACACAGTATTATGTCCCTTAGTGGCCCCTGCACACAGTATTATGTCACATAGTGGCCCCTGCACACAGTATTATGCCCCATAGTGGCCCCTGCACACAGTATTATGTCCCGTAGTGGCCCCTGCACACAGTATTATGCCCCATAGTGACCCCTGCACACAATATTATGGCCCACTGTGGACACCCATAAACAATTATTATACGCTGGGGTCTTTTCGGACCCCAGCGTATAATAATTGGAGACCCAGGGGAATAAAAACATTTAAAAAACGCTGCTACCTGTCCCCCGGCTCCGCTACAGTCCTCCGCCTTCTTCAATGATGTCGGATGTCACATGACCCGGGACGCAGGCCGGGTTCATGTGACATCAGAGACGTCAGACAACTAGGCCAAAGCCTGGCTGGAGCCTGGAGAGGTAAGTCACACAGTTTTTTTATGTTTCTTACATCTTCCGGGCCTCTGATCGTTATACTCCAGGGTCTGCAAAGACCTCTGAGTATAATAATAGTCTTTGTGGGGCCCGCGCTGACACTTACCAATCCCGGCCCAGCCAAGATCGGTAAGTAAATAGGGCCCGTTACCGGCTGGAATAACTCCAGCCGGTAAAGGCCTATTAAGAAAAAAGAAAAAACCGCGGCGGTAGCGGCAGTCACCGGGCCCCCTAATGTCCTGGGCCCTGTGGCAGCTGCCTCCGCTGCTTCCGCGGTAGTTACGCCACTGTCCTTTGCTGGCTACTATTATGCATACTATTATGTGTACTTTCTGATCGTGGGCATTTAGTACATTTGCAGCCCTTCGATATCCTTTCAGTCCCCCCTTTCCCCAGTTCCAGCCCACAACTGGTAACGCCCCTGAGGAGCAGCACAAATTGGGGTTCTTAGAAAATAGCATCCAGAATTGTTATATAATACAGTAATTTAGTTATCTATAGAGACAGTAGATCATCTTTAAAGGGGTTATCCAGAATCCGAAAATTATCTGCACATCCACAGCAGTGCTAAATCCTCCCTGTTCTCTTGTTTGCTTGGCTTTATTTTACTTGCTGCTCCTTGTATCCCTGTTATTTACATGCAGTGATTCTGCGGACAAACTACATTTCCCAGGATGCATCTGCCTGCTCTCACTGTCTGTGTACCTCTCCCTTCTTCCCTGCAATGAAATCACAGGTAATAAATCACTCCAACATACGAGGTCACATGATGCTGTGATGTTTAGTTTGCAAGTTCCCTCCCCCGGGAGCAGTAAACACAGAGAGTGAGAGCTGGCAGATGCATCCTGGGAAATGTAGTTTGTCTGCAGATTCACTGCATGTCAATAAAAGGATACAAGGAGCAGCAAGTAAAATAAAGCCAAGCAAAGGCTGCACAAGATAATAGTGAGGATTCAGCACTGATGGGGATGTATCTGCAGATCATTTTGGAAGCTGGAGAACCCCTTTAAGGGAAAGTCTAAAATAAGAAATTTTAAAATTTCTGAAAATCTGTACCCTCAAAATTAACATTTATGATCAGATCGTCTTTTGATTGGGTGTTCTGGCCCAGGAGAGAGATCCACGTGAATCAATGTAATAAGTGGTATTGTGTGATCTTAATCTGAGTTATTAGCTGTAGTAATAGTTTATTGTATTGTGTTACATTAGGGCATTTCCAGCATCCTATAACACTACAGGAATAGGGATTATGTACAACTTATATCCAGTGATTTACATAGTGCTGGAATATTCTGTCCAGACTGTTCACCCCCACATTGGCCTGTGTGCCCAGTTTCTAATCTGATATCACATACATGATAGGATCACTATCACATGAAACCGTTCTTTATAGTCTCCTTAAATAGGTGGACGGGGAGCGTGTGCAGCACTGCCCCTTTTCAAGTAATAGAAGTGGTGCAGGGGGTAGTAGCGGGGTTTCATGAAACCCCGGGCCATTAGCAGCTTCCAGCACCCGGGTGCTGCTGCATCAGCGGATCTGTGCAAGGCCCGGGGTTCAGACCCCAATAGATCACATACGGAAAAATCAGTTTGGGCCAAGAAAACTGCTTTAACACCCAATACATGCGTACAAATGGGAACCAAAAAGTCCAGAACTTATTACACTTGCATTTCCTGGCCAGATCCTGGTTTTGGAGAACGGGCTGCCCGCATTATACTGGTCTATGATGCTAGATGTCGCTGCATCCACTGTCCTATACTATAGACCAGACCTGGGCAAAGTACGGCCCGCGGGCTATATCCGGCTCTCTGACTGATTCAGTCCGGCCCGCACAGCTTGACTAGGGAGGCGTGTCTAGGGGGCGTGTCTTAGTGCCAGCAGGACAGTGCAAGAAGATGGAGATGTGTGGTGTGTTTCCTTAGGTACTGAGAGGGGAGGGGGTATGTGCGATGCAGGGTGGAGAGTGTGTGTGTGTGTGTGTCTGTCTGTGTTTGTGTCTCAGTAACCTAGGGGCAGAGATGGAAGGGGAACGTTATACTGGGGCAGAGATGGCAGATGGAGGGGGGGGACATGAAACTGGGGCCAGATGGAGGCGGGGGGGGACATGAAACTGGGGGAGAGATGAAGGGGGGACATGAAACTGGGGATAGATGAAGGGGGCACTTAAACTGGGGGGACATTATACTGGGGACAACTGAATGGGGCATTAAATCGTGGAGGTAGCTGGAGGGAGACCTGTCTGCCTCTAGTTGCCCCCAGTGTAATGTCCCACTTTATCTGCCATTAATTTATTGCCCCCTTCCAACTACCCCCACTGCTAATGTCCCCCTCCAGCTGCTCCACTTTCATGTCCCCTCTAGTTTCTGATAGTTTATACTGGGGCACCAGGAGAGGGACTTAATACTATGGGGCAGTTGGAAGGGAACAATATAATATGGGGGCATATAATGTACGGGTGACTGTAGGAGGATTATACTTTGTGGGGTCACATGGAAAGATGATTGAGAATGGGCGGAATCAACGTACAAGTGGGCGGGGCTAAATTTGCCGCAGCGCAACCCTTCTAGCATAGTTTCAATTTCTTATGCGGCCCCACGGGAAAATTAATTGCCCACCCCTGCTCTAGGCAGTATTGAAGAATAGGGCCGTGGGAGACAGGGGCTCCTTAATCCTAGATCGCTATGTTGTGGGGTGTCTTGGTCACCAAACCAGATTCATACCAGTATATGTGGGCCTGATGTGATCCGGAAAGTTTTCCAAACCGTATTTGCCCTTGTTCAGGGGTCCTGGAAATTTATATAGCGGATAACGGGACTCTATCAGCAGAAAATGAGACTTTATCTGAGTCATTGGTCCATCCATGTACAGACAGATGCACGTAGCGCCCCCTGCTGTAGTGTTTAGGAACGATTATATTTTATTTAGTAACAAGACAATTAGACTTCGATAGGAAACAACCCAAAAATGGCGCCAGCAGCAAAAAATGTTAGAAGCCAAGTGGCATTTGTCCAGCTCCGTGTCCCTATTATATCTCGCGGATCTGGAGTTTCGTCTTGAACTATTTCTCTTAAAATGCCCTTCAAATTAGGCAAAAGTCCAATTCCCCTGAGCGGCCATTGTATGTGTATTTATTCTTCTCTTCCTCGAACTGTTTAGATGAGGAGCCGCACGAGATGTTCATGAAAAACAACGTCTTGAGCAAATATTTGAGCTTTGGTTTCTTATTATTATTAGGAAGTGACTGGAACAATAACTGAGATCTTTCTGTATTTATCAGCGAGTCCGGGCCTGAGATGGGGTAAGCCTGGGTCGCGTCTGATAAACTTCTCACATTGAGGATAAAATTATTGATGACCTTATTTAGAGATCGGTCTTTAATATGAGATTGGTAGGGGTCTGACACCCGGCACCCCCATCGATCAGCTGAAACACAGAGAATGGAGCAGGAATTACATTAAGTCCATTGGTCTAGAGTTACACGTTCTATTACATGAGACTAAGTTGTCCACGTGTTAGTGACCCTTGTAATATAAAGTGTAATATTCTGTATCTGACTTGTGTCCCCTCCTAAAGGTTTATCATTAGAGCGCTCTACAGCCACCATCGCCTCCCGCGCCCGCCTGTCGGAGAGAGAAGAAGAAGCCGTTGCTTGCTTTGAGAAGGCCAGCTGGATTGCACAAGTCTTCTTGCAAGAATTAGACAAAGTGAGCAATAACCCCGGACAGGAGCGAGTTGTGACAGTTATTGCTAAGATGTTCTGTATCCCATTTATTTCCTGTTGATTATATTGTATCAACATATTCGGCAATGCTATACAGAGGTTGTGACTTGTATCAGACCCTCTACATAGGGGGGCTCACAATCTGGTTACCTGTGTCATATAAATCCAATGACTCAATCACTTGAATATTCCCATAGTGAAAAACTACAGTACATACATGTCTGCTGTTATACATGTTATATAGTGTATATAGTACATACATGTCTGCAGTTATACATGTTATATAGTACATACATGTCTGCTGTTATACATGTTATATAGTACATACATGTCCACTGTTATACATGTTATACAGTACATACATGTCTGCTGTTATACATGTTATATAATATATATAGTACATACATGTCTGCTGTTATACATGTTATATAGTACATGCATGTCCGCTGTTATACATATTATATAGTACAGACATATCCGCTGTTATACATGTTATATAGTATATATAGTACATAAATGTCTGCAGTTCTACATGTTCTATAGTACATACATGTCTGCTGTTATACATGTTATATAATATATATAGTACATACATGTCTGCAGTTATACATGTTCTATCGTACATACATGTCCGCAGTTATACATGTTATATAGTACATACATGTCCGCAGTTATACATGTTCTGTAGTACATACATGTCAGCGTAAAAAGCAACTACCATTGAAATCAATCGGAGGCTTTTTTCCCTATTGCTTTCAATGTATTACGTGCATTTTTGTGATCAGAATGAGTGCAGCGTAACTCCGCGTGAAGGCTCCCTTATACGTGTTCTATACTACATACATGTCCGCTGTTATACATGTTCTATAGTACATACATATCCGCTGTTATACATGTTCTATAGTACATACATATCCGCTGTTATACATGTTCTATAGTACTTACATGTCTGCAGTTATACATGTTCTATAGTACATACATGTCCACTGTTATACATGTTATATAGTACATACATGTCCGCTGTTATACATGTTCTATAGTACTTACATGTCCACTGTTATACATGTTCTATAGTACATACATGTCCGCTGTTATACATGTTCTATAGTACTTACATGTCCGCTGTTATACATGTTATATAGTACATACATGTCCGCTGTTATACATGTTCTATAGTACTTACATGTCCGCTGTTATAGTATATTGAATGGCTTTGCTTCCCCAGATTTTATATTAATCTGTTTCTTTAAGTTTCAAAATGATGATTTTTTTTATTTTCCCTTTTTTACTCTTTTATTCTTCTATTATGTGTATCCTCAGACTACGAACAGCACTCACTCCAGAAATCCCAAAGCTAGTTCTTCTGGGCAGGACTTTGAGCTCGGCTACTTCCTAGAAGCAGCGCTGCAGGGAGCCTATGTGGCACATTTCAAGAGGGGGTAAGTGGTCAGATCTGGTTACCACTACATGACTGTAAGCTCAGCTGTAAGATGCTGAGGACACACTGTGGACATGTTGCGGACACACTGTGAACATGCT
>NC_134267.1:8197590-8335090 GCF_031893055.1 Leptodactylus fuscus | reverse complement strand
GAGGTGGGATACTTAATCCCTCTTCCTCCTCAGCCAGGTGCCTGCTATTTGGTTGTACCTAGATTGGATTCCTTTTTCTGATTGGTTTTGCTGCACTGCTTTATTCTGGTCTTTGGCTCCATACTGGAACTATGTCTGTCTCCTTATTTTGGCTTTGATATTACCCCTTGGAACTGACCCTTGATAATGTAAAATGCCTTGTCTGTTGATTTTGCTTCTGACGTTACTTCCCAAACTAACTATTGTCCTGGACGTTGATTTATTCTCCTAATTTGCCTTGTAAGTTTATCGTGGGTTGTGGCTTCTGATGATAGAGCTTTTATTTCTTGTATCAGTTTCTTTGGTGACAATTTGGACCCCAAAAATGCATGCAAAGCCCAGCGAGGAACTGTGTGTAGGTTGTCAAGCTATTTATTGATGACAGACTCCCTTTCATTTTAATTTGGAGATTATTTGACTACATTATTCATTCCCCCCCCCTCCCCGTCCCGTTCCTTTTGCTCAGCATGAGGAAGCCGCTGCCAAGACCTCACTGTAAATAAAGGTCCCATTTCCAAGTTAATCTTTATTATGGGTCATTCTGAGGAAGAGAAAAATACAGGATTTCTCGTTAAATTTAATGACTCAATATTCAATGATTTAGTTGAATTGCAGTGATATCAGACAAGCACTAGAGGGCGCACGCTGCTCATACAATTGGGCAGTGCGGCCCATTGTGATCTCTGACATGTTGTACTGTACTGTATATACCGGAGCTGACTTGTGCTGTTAATAGAGGTTTTCTATCTGGATAGTTTCACCTAAATATCAAAGGTCTGTTCGCGGAAACTGCCGACCATCAGCTTTAAGGTTTTTCCCGCCGCGGTGTATTGCTGTGGCCTGTTACGTGGGCCTTTAGCCTAACCCAGATTTCCTCTTCTGGTAAAAGCCAGGTATAAATGGCCGGTGTTTCGAAATGAATTAGTGACAGAACAGGAGCTGCTAATATAGCAAAAGAACATCCCCTGACGCACATGACCATAGTCTATTTCATTACATTATCTTCCATTGTGAATGATATACGGACTCACTGCTTTTTATGGGCCTATACACATATCAGTAGTGTTTGTGGCAGTGTGTCTGGGCCGTAGAGAAGAGCTGGAAGTTTTTGAGCAGGTCTTATACCTGTCTGTTAGCGGCTCTGCCCTTTCATTCAAGTGACCAGAATACCAATCCATGTGCCATCTGTTCTGGTTTCTCTGACGCATATACTGCACATTGTGAACAGAAAATACAACTTGTCCAAATGTGACAAAGAAGTTTGCAGTCTAAAAGGGAGTCTGTCACCAGACCCAGCGTTCTGGTGACAGTAACCTATCTATCTGCAGGGCTGGGGTGATATGCTGGTTTTGGTGACAGTATAACCTATCTATCTGCAGGGCTGGGGTGATATGCTGGGTCTGGTGACAGTAACCTATCTATCTGCAGGGCTGGGGTGATATGCTGGGTCTGGTGACAGTAACCTATCTATCTGCAGGGCTGGGGTGATATGCTTGTTCTGGTGACACTAACCTATCTGTCTGCAGGGCTGGGGTGATATGCTGTTTCTGGTGACACTAACCTATCTATCTGCAGGGCTGGGGTGATATGCTTGTTCTGGTGACACTAACCTATCTGTCTGCAGGGCTGGGGTGATATGCTGGTTCTGGTGACACTAACCTATCTATCTGCAGGGCTGGGGTGATATACTGGATCTGGTGACAGTAACCTATCTATCTGCAGGGCTGGGGTGATATACTGGATCTGGTGACAGTAACCTATCTATCTGCAGGGCTGGGGTGATATCCTGTTTCTGGTGACACTAACCTATCTATCTGCAGGGCTGGGGTGATATGCTGGTTCTGGTGACAGTAACCTATCTATCTGCAGGGCTGGGGTGATATGCTGGTTCTGGTGACAGTAACCTATCTATCTGCAGGGCTGGGGTGATATACTGGATCTGGTGACAGTAACCTATTTATCTGCAGGGCTGGGGTGATATGCTGGATCTGGTGACAGTAACCTATCTATCTGCAGGACTGGGGTGATATACTGCGGTCTGGTGACAGTAACCTATCTATCTGCAGGGCTGGGGTGATATGCTGGTTCTGGTGACAGTAACCTATCTATCTGCAGGGCTGGGGTGATATGCTGGGTCTGGTGACAGTAACCTATCTATCTGCAGGGCTGGGGTGATATGCTGGTTCTGGTGACACTAACCTATCTATCTGCAGGGCTGGGGTGATATGCTGGTGACAGTAACCTATCTATCTGCAGGGCTGGGGTGATATGCTGAGTCTGGTGACAGTAACCTATCTATCTGCAGGGCTGGGGTGATATGCTGGGTCTGGTGACAGTAACCTATCTATCTGCAGGACTGGGGTGATATACTGCGGTCTGGTGACAGTAACCTATCTATCTGCAGGGCTGGGGTGATATGCTGGTTCTGGTGACACTAACCTATCTATCTGCAGGGCTGGGGTGATATGCTGGTTCTGGTGACACTAACCTATCTATCTGCAGGGCTGGGGTGATATGCTGGTTCTGGTGACACTAACCTATCTATCTGCAGGGCTGGGGTGATATGCTGGTTCTGGTGACACTAACCTATCTATCTGCAGGGCTGGGGTGATATGCTGGTTCTGGTGACAGTAACCTATCTATCTGCAGGGCTGGGGTGATATACTGGTTCTGGTGACAGTAACCTATCTATCTCCAGGGCTGGGGTGATATGCTGGTTCTGGTGACAGTAACCTATCTATCTGCAGGGCTGGGGTGATATACTGGTTCTGGTGACAGTAACCTATCTATCTGCAGGGCTGGGGTGATATGCTGGTTCTGGTGACAGTAACCTATCTATCTGCAGGGCTGGGGTGATATGCTGGTTCTGGTGACAGTAACCTATCTATCTGCAGGGCTGGGGTGATATGCTGGTTCTGGTGACAGTAACCTATCTATCTGCAGGGCTGGGGTGATATACTGGTTCTGGTGACAGTAACCTATCTATCTGCAGGACTGGGGTGATATGCTGGTTCTGGTGACAGTAACCTATCTATCTGCAGGGCTGGGGTGATATGCTGGGTCTGGTGACAGTAACCTATCTATCTGCAGGGCTGGGGTGATATGCTGGTTCTGGTGACAGTAACCTATCTATCTGCAGGGCTGGGGTGATATGCTGGTTCTGGTGACAGTAACCTATCTATCTGCAGGGCTGGGGTGATATACTGGTTCTGGTGACAGTAACCTATCTATCTGCAGGACTGGGGTGATATGCTGGTTCTGGTGACAGTAACCTATCTATCTGCAGGGCTGGCGTGATATGCTGGGGTCTGGTGACAGTAACCTATCTGCAGGGCTGGGGTGATATGCTGGGTCTGGTGACAGTAACCTATCTATATGCAGGGCTGGGGTGATATGCTGGTTCTGGTGACAGTAACCTATCTATCTGCAGGGCTGGGGTGATATGCTGGTTCTAGTGACAGTAACCTATCTATCTGCAGGGCTGGGGTGATATGCTGGTTCTGGTGACACTAACCTATCTATCTGCAGGGCTGGGGTGATATACTGGATCTGGTGACAGTAACCTATCTATCTCCAGGGCTGGGGTGATATGCTGGGTCTGGTGACAGTAGCCTATCTATCTGCAGGACTGGGGTGATATGCTGGTTCTGGTGACAGTAACCTATCTATCTGCAGGGCTGGAGTGATATACTGGTTCTGGTGACACTAACCTATCTATCTGCAGGGCTGGGGTGATATGCTGGTTCTGGTGACAGTAACCTATCTGCAGGGCTGGGGTGATATGCTGGGTCTGGTGACAGTAACCTATCTATCTGCAGGGCTGGGGTGATATGCTGGTTCTGGTGACAGTAACCTATCTATCTGCAGGGCTGGGGTGATATGCTGGTTCTGGTGACAGTAACCTATCTATCTGCAGGGCTGGGGTGATATGCTGGGGTCTGGTGACAGTAACCTATCTGCAGGGCTGGGGTGATATGCTGGGTCTGGTGACAGTAACCTATCTATCTGCAGGGCTGGGGTGATATGCTGGTTCTGGTGACAGTAACCTATCTATCTGCATGGCTGGGGTGATATGTTGGGTCTGGTGACAGTAACCTATCTATCTGCAGGGCTGGGGTGATATGTTGGGTCTGGTGACAGTAACCTATCTATCTGCAGGGCTGGGGTGATATGCTGGTTCTGGTGACAGTAACCTATCTATCTGCAGGACTGGGGTGATATGCTGGTTCTGGTGACACTAACCTATCTATCTGCAGGGCTGGGGTGATATGCTGGTTCTGGTGACACTAACCTATCTATCTGCAGGGCTGGGGTGATATGCTGGGTCTGGTGACACTAACCTATCTATCTGCAGGGCTGGGGTGATATGCTGGTTCTGGTGACACTAACCTATCTATCTGCAGGGCTGGGGTGATATGCTGGGTCTGGTGACAGTAACCTATCTATCTGCAGGGCTGGGGTGATATGCTGGTTCTGGTGACAGTAACCTATCTATCTGCAGGGCTGGGGTGATATGCTGGTTCTGGTGACAGTAACCTATCTATCTGCAGGGCTGGGGTGATATGCTGGTTCTGGTGACAGTAACCTATCTATCTGCAGGGCTGGGGTGATATGCTGGTTCTGGTGACAGTAACCTATCTATCTGCAGGGCTGGGGTGATATGCTGGTTCTGGTGACAGTAACCTATCTGCAGGGCTGGGGTGATATGCTGGGTCTGGTGACAGTAACCTATCTATCTGCAGGGCTGGGGTGATATGCTGGTTCTGGTGACAGTAACCTATCTATCTGCAGGGCTGGGGTGATATGCTGGGTCTGGTGATACTAACCTATCTATCTGCAGGGCTGGGGTGATATGCTGGGTCTGGTGATACTAACCTATCTATCTGCAGGGCTGGGGTGATATATGCTGGTTCTGGTGTCAGTAACCTATCTATCTGCAGGGCTGGGGTGATATGCTGGGTCTGGTGACAGTAACCTATCTATCTGCAGGGCTGGGGTGATATGCTGGGTCTGGTGATACTAACCTATCTATCTGCAGGGCTGGGGTGATATATGCTGGTTCTGGTGTCAGTAACCTATCTATCTGCAGGGCTGGGGTGATATGCTGGGTCTGGTGACAGTAACCTATCTATCTGCAGGGCTGGGGTGATATGCTGGGTCTGGTGACAGTAACCTATCTATCTGCAGGGCTGGGGTGATATGCTGGTTCTGGTGACAGACTCCGTCTAAAGTAAATGACAAGTAGGGATTACTGGGAGGAATATTTCATATGTGAAGGATAAATTAGCTATAAAAAAAACAAAATAAAGACATTGTCTGGGATATAAAAGTCCTTTCCCCAGTCACTGCTGCACTGCTCCATGGCTGTGTCTTATATTCTTTTCTGTAACAGGTCAGTCTGTTCTTTTTCGTGTTATTACATTGCTTTAATATATATATACACATTCCTATACACATGCATCTGTATATCCTGAGTAACCCCGTTACGAGACCCTCCTTATATTAGTATTTCTCACATGCCTGTTGTTGGGCCCGCGCCCCTCTCCCCTGGATACCTGACAGCGTTCCTGGCCATCTCGCCATCTGTTTATGCCGTCATGTCGGCCCTGTAATGAGCGTTAACTCAACCTGTTTAATCATTTATATCTGTTAAAAGCAAAAGTCTCCTTGAAATATTCATTGCAAACCAATTTCCTGCTGTAGGGCCTTCGCCCTTCTGTAAATATTTGGCTGTGCTCACATTAGAGAAGGGCACGCTTACCTGCGGCAGGAGAAGCGCGCACCAAGGGAATTGATATCAGACACTTTCTGGCGCTGTATTTATGGCGTTTAGTGCCAGGGACACTTTCTTTTACGACTTTTAGGATTGCTATGAAATCCCTATTGTGCAGATCACAGACCTGACAGCGTCCTCTGTACCTACAGGTCTGTTCATTGAAGGGGTTGTCCAGGATTGAAGACAAACTCGGGGGCAGCTGGGGTGGGTGCACACAAACAATCTTCTATCCCTGGGGTTCTTTGTCCAGTTCTGGTCCCTGGAACGCACCTCGCTGGAAAAGAAGTGGCCGACATGACCACCAAGGCCTCAGCGGTCACTGGAGACGGACTGATGATGTTACTCACATACGGCACAGGCTCCTTACCTGCGACTGCTGTGACCCTCACCCAGTCCTAAGAATGGGGAACCTTTCCCCTAATGCATGAATCAAGACTCCAACAAGCTTTATTGGCACGTCCGAATAGATATTTGACATTGCCAAAACTAGTAAAGTGGGTGGGGGGGGGGAATGGTGGGTATGGGGGAGTGGGGTGGGTGGTTTGGGGTATAACAGTCCGTGGAGTCTCATCTTCCTCTTATTTGGTAACAGCTGGACACGTATTGGGCAGCGATCTCCACAGTGGCCTCTTCTTCTCCCAGTAGGATGTAGAGTTTCCTCTTCTCGTCTGCAGATATGAAGTCTGGGATGTGGGCAGAGAGTCTTTGGTAGCAGACGGCCCTCACAGCTGAGTATTTGGTGCAGTGTAGCAGGACGTGGGTCTCGTCTTATAGAGCCCCCTGGTCACAGTGCTGGCACAGTCTGTTCTCCCGTGGCTTGTACACATATTGAGCCTGGATGAAGGTCGGCCTGACTGGTGGTGGATGATGCTACCATTCACTATAATATGAGCACAGCATTCGGCAATCGGAGCACTATCATTACCAGTCACGCCTCATTCAGCCTGGCTGTGGTAAGGCCCAATTCTCGCCTCGTGGCATAACGCCTTTAACAGCGTATAAGAGAAGTTCAGGCAAGTGTGCCGACCCCGCTACCTGTACCGGAAATCAGAAATTACAATCATAAAATAGAAGCAGATTAGAAAAAGAAGCCACATATTAGGGATACATTCCTTTTACATCCCTGGCATTCCCCTGACAATGGATCCGTTCTCCTCTGTATTGCTGAACTGGGCCGGGACGTATTGTACTGGACGGATTCCGCAGACAGTCAGTGATTGGTGATGTCAGGTCTGGACTCCAGTATGGGAACATGAGCCGCGTGTTCAGGCAGTGACAAAGAATCAATGAAAGTCCCATCTAAATCTATCCAGTAATGTGTCTGTGCGGGGAAGGATCTGGATCACTTATGTTCTGCGCATATGCTTGTCATTTATGACTCGGTACGTTATTGTAGAAGGGCGTCTCCATCGTTTGGGTCTCTTTTCTACATTTTTGTGAAATCTTACTAAATTCTTGGGGGCAGATTTACTTAATAGGGTAATGTAAAGGGGCGAGAAATAGGGTTTGGTAAGTGATTTAGGCTGAGGCCCCATGTTGCGGAAACGCAGCTTTTTTTGTTGCAGATTTTGTTGTGTTTTTTAGGCCAAAACTAGGAGTGGATTGAGCAGAAGGGAGAAGTCTAAGGGTAAGTTCACACTGGGTTTTTTGGATCCAAAAACCAGGTAGCCACAACCAAAACCCGGTGCACTGCACAAGCATCCAGCCGCGCACTCTGCTCCGGATTAGGCCCAATGAATGGCCCTAGTCCAGAGGAGGGAGTGTCTACAGGCCGAATCACAAAGCGACGGCCTGAAGAATGAGCATGTCGCTTCTTTTTTACGGGAGCCAGAAGAAACAGCTCCCAGAAAAAAGACCTGAGCGGTTCCCGTTGATTTCAGTGGGAGCTGTCTTTTTGGTCAGGGTTTTGAGGTGGATACGGCCTTAAAACCCTGACCAAAAAACTCAGTGTGAATGCAGCCTAAGAACTTCTTAGATATTTCCCATTCCTTTTGTAGCCATTTTTGGCTTTAGGTTAAAAAAAAACACAACACAAAAAAGCTATAACGAAAACGCTGAATTTCAGCAATGTGGGGGCCTTAGCCTTACACATTCACCAGTTCATGAACAGGCCATTTTACTTTTATGTTTTTTATTTGGTTGGTATGTCGGACTTTATTTCTGTGTAAATTTTATTTTTCACTTTTGTTAAATAAAGGAAACTGTCTCTCTACTTTGAGCAGCCCCCCCTCTCTCCTCCTCTCTCCATAGACTTCCATTGTACAGATTTGATCATTGACAAAACAAGGCAAATAAGTGAAGAAAATGAAACTTTTATTTCATAAAGATAAAGAATATTACATCATTTCTTATAGTCATGTCCATGATACATTCAGGTGAAAATAAACCTAATCATGTCCTTATATTATTACTTTATATTTTAAACACAATTGACATTTATTTGCAGGATTCCCCAGAACTACCTGCGATCTGTTTGGTTACTTTGGGCTCCACCGTTTTTATTTTCAGCTGTTCTTCTATTTTCCTGTGTTTTATGTATCTGTACTTGTTCTTGTAGCTGATAACAATAGTTTGTGTTGTTTTTATTTTACAGAAATATTTTAAAGGGAATCAAAGAGCTCCGGGATATTTTACGGGTTATAGAAACAAAAGCAACACAGGCCTTCAAGATGGTAAGAATAAGGAAGTGTCATCTGCTATATCTATCTATCTATCTATCTATCTATCTATCTATCTATCTATCTATCTATCTATCTATCTTCTATCTATCTATCTATCTATCTATCTATCTATCTATCTCCTATCTATCTATCTATCTATCTATCTATCTATCTATCTATCTATCTATCTATCTATCTCCTATCTATCTATCTATCTCCTATCTATCTATCTATCTATCTATCTATCTATCTATCTATCTCCTATCTATCTATCTATCTATCTATCTATCTCCTATCTATCTATCTATCTATCTATCTATCTATCTATCTCCTATCTATCTATCTATCTATCTATCTATCTATCTATCTATCTATCTCCTATCTATCTATCTATCTATCTATCTATCTATCTATCTATCTCCTATCTATCTATCTATCTATCTATCTATCTATCTCCTATCTATCTATCTATCTATCTATCTATCTATCTATCTCCTATCTATCTATCTATCTATCTATCTATCTATCTATCTATCTATCTCCTATCTATCTATCTATCTATCTATCTATTTATCTATCTCCTAATTTCCTATTTAAAGTGTAACTAAGCTTTCAGACAATTTTCGATTTCCTGTTAGTATTTGTGTCATAGATACATTCTGTAACATACATTACTAACCAATGTTGTCTCCCTTGTGTGAGATCCTGGATGTTTTCGCTCTCCCCTTTGCTTCTGTATTGAGAGCTGTTCCTTCCTATCACTGAATGTTACTGTGTATGGAGTGCAGGGCTTGTTATTTACATTACAGAATCAGTCTCTGACTATTCTCTGCAACAGCCAAAGTCGGTCTCTGTCATTCTATGATGGAAGACTGCAACGGACTTAGTAACAGTCGTGTGAACTCTCCTTTAGTTCTCGGAGCTCCCACAATGCACTGCATCCTGAAGACAACACTGAATTAAAACATAATATAAAAATAACAAATTGTAAATCTGGTTTGCAGAGTGTAGTGTTCCTTTAATTTGACTCTTGCAGTCCTAGGGTTTTGGCGTCTCGGCAGACGTCTCTACGGCGCTCTCCTGTCTAATGTAAAGTGAGCAGATTGTAACCGCGCTCAGCCATCCATCATGTAAAGTATATTTGCTTCCTACATTTGCTGAATGTGTCCAATACAAATAAGGTTAAGCAGGGAAGTTAAATGATGCGTTACATGAGGAAGTGACATCACACGTCAGTGTATATGTATACAGGCCATTAGCAGTGTACGTTGGTGCATTAGCGCTTACTGTGATGGGAAAGCTGACATATAGTACATAGAGGTGTCCGTATGTAGCGTATGGTTCTGCTTTATACTGCGTGACTGTACGCCTAAAGGACATGAGATTATTAATAGAACATCGCGTTTAACTCTCTCCTGATCTGAGGATCCTTGGGAGTCCTAAAGGTGAGACCCCCACCAGTCATATCATAGCGATACACCATGATTGTATGAGATGGCGATGTGCGGATGACAAGCGGTTCAGGGTACGGCAAGGCAGGTTTCTTTCTTCGTGGCTCATTACTGAGCTGAGACTTTATGTAATTCGGAGAAAATTCATCAAATACATAAAGACGTCTTCATTTATAAAAAGGAAAATAACACCGCTGGCGACAATTATCCTGCAAAAGGGAAAGGTTTTCAATGTTAATGTGTAAATTGTAATCAATGATTTTAAGAAAGAAAAAATAATGGTGCAAAGGCTCAAACAGAAGACAGAGGACAGAAGACACAACCTGCACTGTATAGACTGTTATAGAGACGACCTCTTAGTTGTGGGGCTTTGTCCAAATTAAACACTCCTATTGGGGTCTGGAAAGAGAGAAGAACATCCCAAAGTTACTGGCTTGTGTCACCCCAGGGGAGCAATGCTCAGACCTCAGGCACAAGATGGCACAACCAGCAGATTTCAAGACGACCTTTCACCACCTCCAATAAATCCAGCTCTTTACACCCCTTGATAGGCCCTTCTCTGCCATTTCTGAGACATCGATGCTGTTAGTTTTGGTGCCTGATATATACTATGTAGGCTCTGTAGTGTCAGGAGGGCGGTATCAGGCAGCAACAGACAAGGGGTGCGAATCTGAGCTCTGATACTGGCTGATATAGTGTCTCTACTCTATCATATAACCCTATATATAACACAGCTCAGCTTCTCTCCTCTATCCTATAACCCTATATATCACACAGCTCAGCTTCTCTCCTCTATCATATAACCCTATATATCACACAGCTCAGCTTCTCTCCTCTATCATATAACTCTATATATCACACAGCTCAGCTTCTCTCCTCTATCATATAACCCTATATATAACACAGCTCAGCTTCTCTCCTCTATCATATAACCCTATATATCACAGAGCTCAGCTTCTCTCCTCTATCATATACCCCTATATATTACAGAGCTCAGCTTCTCTCCTCTATCATATAACCCTATATATCACAGAGCTCAGCTTCTCTCCTCTATCATATAACCCTATATATCACAGAGCTCAGCTTCTCTCCTCTATCATATAACCCTATATATCACACAGCTCAGCTTCTCTCCTTTATCATATAACCTATATATCACAGAGCTCAGCTTCTCTCCTCTATCATATACCCCTATATATTACAGAGCTCAGCTTCTCTCCTCTATCATATAACCCTATATATCACACAGCTCAGCTTCTCTTCTCTATCATATAACCCTATATATCACACAGTTCAGCTTCTCTCCTCTATCATATAACCCTATATATCCCACAGCTCAGCTTCTCTCCTCTATCATATACCCCTATATATCACACAGCTCAGCTTCTCTTCTCTATCATATAACCCTATATATCACACAGCTCAGTTTCTCTCCTCTATCATATAACCCTATATATCACAGAGCTCAGCTTCTCTCCTCTATCATATACCCCTATATATCACACAGTTCAGCTTCTCTCCTCTATCATATAACCCTATATATCACACAGCTCAGCTTCTCTCCTCTATCCTATAACCCTATATATCACACAGCTCAGCTTCTCTCCTCTATCATATACCCCTATATATCACACAGCTCAGCTTCTCTCCTCTATCATATACCCCTATATATTACAGAGCTCAGCTTCTCTCCTCTATCATATAACCCTATATATCACACAGCTCAGCTTCTCTTCTCTATCATATAACCCTATATATCACACAGTTCAGCTTCTCTCCTCTATCATATAACCCTATATATCCCACAGCTCAGCTTCTCTCCTCTATCATATACCCCTATATATCACACAGCTCAGCTTCTCTTCTCTATCATATAACCCTATATATCACACAGCTCAGTTTCTCTCCTCTATCATATAACCCTATATATCACAGAGCTCAGCTTCTCTCCTCTATCATATACCCCTATATATCACACAGTTCAGCTTCTCTCCTCTATCATATAACCCTATATATCACACAGCTCAGCTTCTCTCCTCTATCCTATAACCCTATATATCACACAGCTCAGCTTCTCTCCTCTATCATATACCCCTATATATCACACAGCTCAGCTTCTCTCCTCTATCATATAACCCTATATATCACAGAGCTCAGCTTCTCTCCTCTATCATATAACCCTATATATCACACAGCTCAGCTTCTCTCCTCTATCATATAACCCTATATATCACACAGCTCAGCTTCTCTCCTCTATCATATAACCCTATATATCACAGAGCTCAGCTTCTCTCCTCTATCATATAACCCTATATATCACAGAGCCCAGCTTCTCTCCTCTATCATATACCCCTATATATCACAGAGCTCAGCTTCTCTCCTCTATCATATAACCCTATATATCACACAGTTCAGCTTCTCTCCTCTATCATATAACCCTATATATCACACAGCTCAGCTTCTCTCCTCTATCCTATAACCCTATATATCACACAGCTCAGCTTCTCTCCTCTATCCTATAACCCTATATATCACACAGCTCAGCTTCTCTCCTCTATCATATAACCCTATATATCACACAGCTCAGCTTCTCTCCTCTATCATATAACCCTATATATCACAGTGCTCAATTTCTCCCCTCTATCATATAACCCTATATATCACAGAGCTCAGCTTCTCTCCTCTATCCTATAACCCTATATATCACACAGCTCAGCTTCTCTCCTCTATCATATAACCCTATATATCACAGAGCTCAGCTTCTCTTCACTATCATATACCCCTATATATCACACAGCTCAGCTTCTCTCCTCTATCCTATAACCCTATATATCACAGAGCTCAGCCTCTCTCCTCTATCATATAACCCTATATATCACACAGCTCAGCTTCTCTCCTCTATCATATAACCCTATATATCACAGAGCTCAGCTTCTCTCCTCTATCATATAACCCTATATATCACACAGCTCAGCCTCTCTCCTCTATCATATAACCCTATATATCACACAGCTCAGCTTCTCTCCCTCTATCATATAACCCTATATATCACACAGCTCAGCTTCTCTCCCTCTATCATATAACCCTATATATCACACAGCTCAGCTTCTCTCCCTCTATCGTATAACCCTATATATCACACAGCTCAGCTTCTCTCCTCTATCATATAACCCTATATATCACACAGCTCAGCTTCTCTCCTCTATCATATAACCTATATATCACACAGCTCAGCTTCTCTCCTCTATCATATAACCTATATATCACACAGCTCAGCTTCTCTCCCTCTATTATAGCACCAGCTCCTTAGGATATCTTAAGTGAGAGCTGGATTTCTGTTTCATTGTTGGTTCCAGCATCTTGCACAAGGTCTTGAAGACACTCGATAAGACTTTCTTATTTTCTTCCTCATTCACTTCTAGGTTCCGTGTCCCTTTAAGGCAGATTTTCCTGCAATGTTCTGTGTCTTGCGCCCGTACTGAGGTGCTGGGATCATTGTGATATTATGTAGAGATTTCTTTCTCTTATTTTTAGGCCATGTAGAGAAATGTAGGAGACTCTGGACCTTAGGGGGGGAATCTGCCTAAATAATTTCATGTTGACGTGAGAATACAATATTGGCTCCCACCAGAGATCCGGGGGCAGTTTCCTTTGTGCTCACATGCCATGCAGCCACGGAGCGCTTTACTCTCTTGTCCCAGCTTTGTGTCATCTGTGAGCTCAAAGGTAAAATGTCCTGGAGGGTCAGTGAGGAGGACACAGGGGGGGCGAGATGGGATCCATTATCTGCTTATAAAGGGACAATGACAACCTTTGCTATTCACCCTATTTATTTGCTGTATAAGCCAATGTCAGTGAAAAAAAATCATTAAAAAAACACCTGCGGAATTGGGCTTAGTGTTGCCCTGTCTGTGGGGTCTGTACAGTGACTACTGAAGGGGCTCTGCTGGTCCTGATAGCACTTACAGCTTGTACCCCTGAGCTTACTTATATAGACAGAGGATGCAGAGAAATTCCCTACTGCAGTTTTTCCCAATGTTTTTACCCCTGTAAAAAATTTCTTTCGGGCCCCCATACCAAATAATTGTTACCCAAAGTGAAAAACTGCCTAAGTGCGGGTTCATACTAATTTGGCAATAAACTCCGCATCATGTCAGTAGGCTTATTAACTGAGTCATGCATGATGTTACGGGGGCTGCCCTCTAGACTGTTCTCCTAATTACATCCCAGAGAATAGATTTGCATATTTTTTACCCAGAATCCCTAGCGGGGCAGGAATGACTTGTAAGTCTCCGTACACCTATGTAGGCACACACTCTCCCTAATGTGTACGATTATCCCCTGACCCTGGTCTATAGTCTCTCACTCTGCCAAACCAGTATCCCTGCGCTATGCTGACGAGGTCCAAAAGACCGAAACAGCGCTGTCCATGGCTGGGAATCTGTTCCTTTTGGAATAGAAATACTAATTTGGCAATAAACTCTGCATCATATCAGTAGGCTTATTAACTGAGTCATGCATGATGTTAAGGGGGCTGTCCCTAGAGGGCAGCATACAGAGTGCAATGTTCTCCTAATTACATCCTGGGGAATAGATTTGCATATTTTTTACCCAGAATCCCTAGCGGGGCAGGAATGAGTTGTAAGTCTCCGTACGTCTATGTAGGCACACACTCTCCCTAATGTGTATGATTATCCCCTGACCTTGGTCTATAGTCTCTCACTCTGCGAAATCAGTATCCCTGCGCTATGCTGACGAGGTCCAAAAGACCGAAACAGCGCTGTCCATAGCTGGGAATCTGTTTCTTTTGAGATAGAAATACTAATTTGGCAATAAACTAACCTACAGTTTTTCCCAAATAAACTTCTCTTTCTTGCCGTTCTCCACCATTTGCAGGATCTCTGCTTGCTGTCATAGCTGGGCAATATTCTTCTTCGTATCCAGAGGCGGCAGCCCCCAGTACAGACCTCAGCAGATGTGTCCCGGGTTTGCGACGAGTTCTTTAATATCAACTCAGTCGAACGCATTATAATTATGGAACAGATTGTGCAGCAAAACAGGAACATAATCTAATAGGGTTTTTTTTTTCCCTCTGCCAACTGAACATATGTTGCTGTGTGTGCCGATCATATCCTGATCACTAGCGACATGCATACATACAGGACCTATTAGAATTAGGTGTGTGTGTATATTTACAGTAGTGTGCAAAAGTTTTAGGCAGATGTGGAAAAACTGCCGCCCATTAAGAATGCTTTCAGAAATAGAAGGGTTAATCGTTATTTTGAACAAATAACAAATTGAAGAAAAGTGATCTGTAAATCCCATTAATATTTGGTGTGGCCTTCGCCCTTTGACGTCTATCAATTCTTCGAGGTGCACTTGTACAATTCAGGGATTTTTGGGATTTTTGTCAGGTTTATGATAATCTAATTGTAGCAAACAGGTTAATGATCATCATTTTCATGTAGATTGGGGTATACACCAAGGCCCCCCTCCCCCACCATACAACATGTATCTGAGGAGTCTTTGGACCCCAACCACTACCTGTGCGCCCCTCTGCTACACCCCTGCTTGTCCGTGAGAGCCGATATATCATGATAACAATATATTTTATGTTATTTTATATCTTCTATTTACACCAAGTTATTCAAAACTTTTACATTTTCCTCCTGTATTTGGTATTGTAAGACCAGACTATTACCTGCGTTTAGGCTATAAAATCCATCCTGTAATACAGTAACCAGTAATAATACCGCTACACTAGCAGATACAGTATATACTGCTCCATCCTGTAATACAGTAACCAGTAATAATAATACCGCTACACTAGCAGATACAGTATATACTGCTCCATCCTGTAATACAGTAACCAGTAATAATAATACCGCTACACTAGCAGATACAGTATATACTGCTCCATCCTGTAATACAGTAACCAGTAATAATAATACCGCTACACTAGCAGATACAGTATATACTGCTCCATCATGATTACATCCTCCAGTATCAGTACAGCTGGAAAACTGTGACAGCAGAAGCTCTGAGCAACATATAACAACGCCAGATGTACCAGACCAGGCCCAAAGTCCCACAAGACCCTCCTCAGCACCCCCTTTGAGAAATGATGGCCAATCTGCAAAAATGTGTTTATTACTTGTAGTGAAAGGCGTTTATTTTTACATAGATAGGAGATAGATAGATAGATGATAGATAGATAGATAGATAGATAGATAGATAGATAGATAGATAGGAGATAGATAGATAGATAGATAGATAGATAGATAGATAGATAGATAGATAGATAGGAGATAGATAGATAGATGATAGATAGATAGATAGATAGATAGATAGATAGATAGATAGATAGATAGGAGATAGATAGATAGATAGATAGATAGATAGATAGGAGATAGATAGATAGATAGATAGATAGATAGATAGATAGATAGGAGATAGATAATTGATAGATAGATAGATAGATAGATAGATAGATAGGAGATAGATAATTGATAGATAGATAGATAGATAGATAGATAGATAGATAAATAGATAAATAGATAGATAGGAGATAGATAGATAGATAGATAGATAGATGATAGATAGATAGATAGATAGATAGATAGGAGATAGATAGATAGATAGATAGATAAATAGATAGGAGATAGATAGATAGATAGATAGATAGATAGATAGATGATAGATAGATAGATAGATAGATAGATAGATAGGAGATAGATAGATAGATAGATAGATAGATAGATAGATAGGAGATAGATAGATAGATAGATAGATAGATAGATAGATGATAGATAGATAGATAGATAGATAGATAGATAGATAGATAGGAGATAGATAGATAGATAGATAGATAGATAGGAGATAGATAGATAGATAGATAGATAGGAGGGAGATAGATAGATAGATAGATAGATAAATAGATAGGAGATAGATAGATAGATAGATAGATAGATAGATAGGAGATAGATAGATAGATAGATAGATAGATAGATAGATAGATAGGAGATAGATAATTGATAGATAGATAGATAGATAGATAGATAGATAGGAGATAGATAGATAGATAGATAGATAGATAGATAGATGATAGATAGATAGATAATTGATAGATAGATAGATAGATAGATAGATAGATAGATAGATAGATAGGAGATAGATAGATAGATAGGAGATAGATAGATAGATAGATAGATAGATAGATAGGAGATAGATAGATAGATAGGAGATAGATAATTGATAGATAGAGATAGATAGACAAAAGACAAATATGGGATAGATATATATAGATAGATAGGAGGTAGATAGATAAATATGACATATGTTTGGATAACTATGACATCGATAGTAGGAGGCAGCACTCATGTGGGTGATCTGTGGGCACCAGCAGACCAAGCCTGGATAATCAGGTTATAGACAATCCATTAGTTGTAGTAAAAAACCCAAACTTCTCCTCCTTCTATATTTCCATTTCTTTCCACCTTTCGGACTGTTCTCAGGCTTGCTGACTAGAGCGTCTTATTTCCCTCTATTACTATTGATGTGCTATTTTGCAGTTTTTGGTTTTCTAGATGGATGTGAGCCCTGTCTTTCTCTCTGAGCCCCTGTTATCTCTGATGTTCTCCTTCATTCCATCCTCCCTTTATTACTATTGTGTCCAGGCTAATCGTTTCCATATTCTTACAATGTGTCTTATTTAGAACATTTCTGGACATTGCGTCTTCTCTCATTTCCACCATTTAGGATTGCAGGATACTAATGTTCTCTGCAGATACGTTGGCTGTGGTCAATTACGTGACATTAGGCTTCTTCTGATAATGGCCTTTTCCTATGGAGCTTCCATCAGTACCCGATCCTGAGAATCTGATGTGCCAATGTCAAAGTCTTATCAAAGTTTTATAGTCCTCAGCCCCGATACTTGTTAACCCCTTACTGTCTCCCCTTATTTTGGGTCTTAAGGACCAAACATTTTCTTTTCTCTTTTGCATTGTTGCATTCCTAAAGCCAGACCTTTTTTCCTCTTAGTTTAGCTGTATGAGGGCTTGTTTTTTTGCAGCAGGAGTTGTTTTCATCGGCACCATTTTTAAAGGGATTCTACCATTAAAATCAAATTTTTTTGTCAATCACACGTGGGAATAAACTTAAGAAAGGCTATTCTTCTCCTTTAATTAAACCTCTAAGGAAACCATCACAAAGGCTCTTCTTATTCCCCCAGAAATTTCTGCATTATCTTGCGTTCTACCTTTTCTCATAACTGTTTTCGCCCCCTCGCTATTCTTATTTCAATGGTAATAAAAGGGCTACTTTGTATAATTGTGTACTTGTACTCCGGTAAGCGCTCCCCTGGTGGACACTGACTACACCGTTACCATTGTCTCTAGTTTAGACCACAACATTCACGGATGTACGGGAACAACATAAAAGTTCAACTCAACCCCCGATAAACCTTCTCCGGTGCAGGCACGTGAACCATGGAGATGGAACAAATAAGGTGGAGTGAACACAGTGGATTCATTTTTGAAGGGAGTTTGTCCGCCTCCTCCGCTGCTGAGCTATTGCTTTTATGGCTGTCCTTTGACCTGCGGTTTGACAAGACCAGGCAGGATATATTCAATTTTGCATGACCATGAGTTCTGACACCCTCAAAATCAGCCCTGAGATGGGCCAATGTTAGACCAGTTTGTGTGGTCACCCTTAGGGGGTGTTCACATTTGTGCCACTGTGCGCCCTGTGGGTTTCCATCCTAAGCCCCAAAAAATTGGACAGGAGATGGCTTCCCAGTGGTCCATTATAAAACCCATGGATTTTAAAAGCAAACCGCCGGTGTCCGCCTGCACCCTCTTCATGGGGAAACCATTTTTGGTGGCCGGACACAAAGTCAGACATGTTGGAGAGCTGCTAGCATATTCTTTACCTCTACTAATGCAGGACTTTGTGTCCGGCCAAAAAAACTGGTTTCACCGTGGAGAGGCTGCGTACGGACACCAGTGGTTTGCTTTTAAAATCCATGGGTTTTATAATGGACCACTGGGAAGCCATCCCCTGTCCAGTTTCTCGGGGGCTTAGATGAACGCCCCCTTAGATGGGCCAATGTCATTCCAATGTGTCTGGGGTCACCCTTAGGTGGGCCAGTGTTAGTCCAGTTTGCGTAGTCATCCTTACCTAGACCAATGTTAGTCCAATATGTGTAGTCACCTTTACATGGGCCGTTTTATTTTATTTTGGCAATTTCCTGTACTAGAAAACAATTTATATATAGATTTAAGGCCATATTGGCGACCCCCAGGGCCAATGTAAGAACTGGAAGATGCCGGTCAGTAACATGCTAGAGAGTAGCCCCCATTTCTTTAGACACATCTGACCTCACCTGGCAAGTAGTTGTGCACCTGAAGAAGAGCTTGTGGAGCTCAAAACGCATTGTGCAGTATGTTTTTGTCCAATAAAGGTCATACATTTTATTTATTGTGTCGACACTCCAATCTATGGACCAGAGAGCTCAGACGTTCATCTCCAGCCGCCGGCCTCCTTCCTCTCATTTCTTTGGTGTCATCCACATTATCCTATTCTGTGCTGAGGTCTGCAATAAACATGTCTGGAGAGGATCCAAGAAACCCAGTGATGATGGCCGCTCAATGTTTCTTGGCAAATGAAGATGTGCAGTTGCCACGTTGTGACCGGCGTAGTCATTGCTGTGTTGTACGTCACAAGAAACATGACAGGCTTGGATAGTCATGGTCTATTTTTGTTGGAAAAGAAAAGACTTGAATCCCATCAATTGCATCAAAAGACTTGAGTCACCGTCTTATCCCAGATATTAAATAAAGACTCATTCTCACCGAGCCTTCCCTACGTGAAAATAAAGTAGGAAAGCACTGAAGAAATGTCACGATTAAGGCTGGCCCCTGCGTGCCGTTGTGGTTTTATACCTACTGAAACAGTCTGTGGAGGAACCTCTGTGAACTTTCTGTGAAAAACGGGAAAAAACGCAACACACATCTGGCCTATCTGGTTTCTAGCATTGATGGTCTATCCTTAAAGGGATCCTATCAGTGGATTCCTATATTAAAGGGATCCTATCATTGCATACACTTTTTTCTCACTAACACGTAGGAATAGCCTTAAGAAAGGCTATTCTTCTCCTACCTTTAGATGTGTTTTCTGCGCCGCCGTTCGGTAGAAATCCGGGATTTCTTCGGTATGCAAATGAGTTCTCTTGCAGCACTAGGGGCGTCCACAATGCTGCGAGAGAATTCTCCAGCGCCCCCTCTATCTTCTTCTGGAACGCCCTCTCCTTGTGTCTTCTTCCTACTGAAAGGCGGCGCATTCGCCGTCGGTTATGATCCGCCATGTGCCACCACGTCCACGCCTGATCGCCCCTGTCCCATTTGCTCCTTGCCTGTTCCCGCAGGCTCTTTACCTACCGCCTGTTCCTGGCTCCCCGCAGCCACCCACATCCCCATGCGGATGCCACTTCTCACCCGGCCCTGTTCTCTCTCCCATGGCCCCGGCCACCCCCCACGGCACCCCCTGCTCTTCCTCTCCCCGACCCCCCACGTGGTGCCCCTGACCCCCTCTTCCATCCCGGGGGCCCCGGGTCAACCTCCCCACCCCCACTTTTCCTGAAGACCCCCCCTCCTATGGCCCCCACCTGTCAGGCACCTCCAACCCCCCCCCGTTTAGCAGTCCCCCCTCTGCAAAATACCCTAACTCCTTTGCTGTCACATGCAGTGCCGAATGACAGTGTGCGAACGCAGACATAGGGTGCATGAATGCTATATTCCGGACCGATCTGCAGACTCTGTAGACCACAGGCGGTGCCGGACAGCAGGCTTTCTAGAGAGCGCACAGGCGAGTCTTTCCTTGGCCGCGGCACAATAGTTTGATCCCGCAGCGAGCCCTGCACGTCTTGGTGCCCCACAGTCCAGGCGCTTGCTCCGGCCGCTGAGGAGCGCACAGCGACGCCATGTTGGTTTGCTTGCTGAGCGCCCGATAGCTCCGCCCACACAGAGAAGCGGCAGCCAACCGGGTGAACTGCTGAAAGGGCTGAGATGACGTCATCCCAGGTCCTACAGCATCCCAGGTCCTGCAGCGAATTCGAAAAGTGAAAGGCACCGGTCACGGGAGAGAATTGCGGCGGTGTACGGGAATTCCATGTAACCTATCTTTCAATCCAGGCCCCAAGGTATGTATGTGCGCAATTACAGCCAAATCTGTTAGCCTGTCTAGGTGTCATTGAGGAACAAACATCCAAACATTTATAATATTAGTAGGATACACTTCTATGTTGCATCTACGTCATCTTGTTTGATTATATTGGTTTTGATACTTTATTTCGATGTATATGTGAGACTAGAGACAATGTGTCCCTGGAGATATAATAATATTCTATCCGTAGTAGTCTCAGGTTCTTTCTGCCTTGTGGACGCGGAGGTTTATTCACTGTCTTTTCCAGGAATATTGAATAAAACCTAGGCAGTGGCGGCCGTGTGTTCCATCCTGTCCTGGCCGGTAACATTTACATGCGCTGACATTGAACAGGATTTGATAATCTCATATGCCGGTTATTTTTAGGGGCTTAGACGGGGTTGAGGCTCCGCATACAGAAATCTCTAAACATGATCATTTGCTTCCAGGCGGTAAATGAGCACAGCAGATTATTTGGCACTCGCAGGATTACTCGGGCATTACATTTGTTTTCCTAATTTTGTGACTTTTTTCCCTATTGTTTACCAGGCGGCGAGCAGGCAGCTGGCAGAAGTTCTGCTCCATTCTCTGAGTGAGAGGTGTTACTGGAGCCCCTTGAAAAGTCCTTTGCCCGAATTGATGATGAATAAAGATGAAAGTTCTTTCCCTTACGAGATCCTCAGTCACAAACCACAGATCCATTGTGGAGACCAGTAAGAGACTTCTGACATTACTATAGTCTATCATGCGTACGGTTTTCCACCACTGTGGTGTCAAATAGAAACACTGATGAACCGCTACAAGATAGGGGAAGGTCTGAAAGTGCGTCAGGAGGTCTTTGGTCAACAGTTTTGTAAGATACTTAACCTATCTAACTTCTTAGATAAATCATACTTGAACGTGCACCCTGGGCGGTGATGCACGATCCAATGTCATCTTCTGGCACGCCTACCTCTTCTTTCTTCTTCTTTTGATGACGCCCTTTGGTCCTGGCTCTTCCCTGGCTTCATCTTCATCCTCTTCCGGTGATTCAAATCCGATTGGCTGAAATCCGGCGCGTGCACAGTAGCGCTCCCTCCGGAGTTACTGTGCACACTCCGGCGCCATTTTTCTCAATGGCAGTGACACCAGAGTGTGCACAGTAACTCCGGAGGGAGCGCTACTGCACACGCGCCAGATTTCAACCAATCGGATTTGTATCGCCAGAAGAGGATGAAGATGAAGACGGGGAAGAGCAAGGACCGGAGGGCGTTGCCGAAAGAAGAGGTAGGCGTGCCAGAAGATGATGTCAGATTGTGCATCACCGCCCAGGGTGCACGTTCAAGTATGATTTACCTATATGTTTTTATAGTTTTATTTTAAAACGGGACGGGGGTTTAAAATAAGATTACCGGTGCCTGAATAGCCTTTTTAAAGGCTATTCACGCATATGTGGGGCTTATACAGCAAAATTTTGCTGATAAATCCTCTTTAAATAGTGATATCTCCATCCAGTACTGCTGTCTTTGTACCATATACTGTAGAAGCTGAGAATTTCAGCTTTCATATGACACCAGAACCAGGTATAGCCATTTGAGGTGACCATTCATCCCTTTGGCAAATGGTCAGAACAGATTTTCCCTGGTAACAACTATGTTTTCTATTAAAAGGAAGTTAGATAGGTTAATTAAACACATTACAAAAAATTATTTACATAGGATTCTCTTGACACTAACCTATCTATCTGCAGGGCTAGGGTGATATGCTGGTTCTGGTGACACTAACCTATCTATCTGCAGCACTGGGGTGATATGCTGGTTCTGGTGACAGTAACCTATCTATCTGCAGGGCTGGGGTGATATACTGGGTCTGGTGACAGTAACCTATCTATCTGCAGGGCTGGGGTGATATGCTGGTTCTGGTGACAGTAACCTATCTATCTGTAGAGCTGGGGTGATATGCTGGTTCTGGTGACAGTAACCTATCTATCTGCAGGGCTGGGGTGATATGCTGGGTCTGGTGACAGTAACCTATCTATCTGCAGGGCTGGGGTGATATGCTGGCTCTGGTGACAGTAACCTATCTATCTGCAGGGCTGGGGTGATATGCTGGTTCTGGTGACAGTAACCTATCTATCTGCAGGGCTGGGGTGATATGCTGGGTCTGGTGACACTAACCTATCTATCTGCAGGGCTGGGGTGATATGCTGGTTCTGGTGACAGTAACCTATCTATCTGCAGGACTGGGGTAATATACTGGTTCTGGTGACAGTAACCTATCTATCTGCAGGGCTGGGGTGATATGCTGGTTCTGGTGACAGTAACCTATCTATCTGCAGGGCTGGGGTGATATGCTGGTTCTGGTGACAGTAACCTATCTATCTGCAGGGCTGGGGTGATATGCTGGTTCTGGTGACAGTAACCTATCTATCTGCAGGGCTGGGGTGATATGCTGGTTCTGGTGACAGTAACCTATCTATCTGCAGGGCAGGGGTGATATGCTGGTTCTGGTGACACTAACCTATCTATCTGCAGGGCTGGGGTGATATGCTGGTTCTGGTGACAGTAACCTGTCTGCAGGGCTGGGGTGATATGCTGGCTCTGGTGACAGTAACTTATCTATCTGCAGGGCTGGGCTGATATGCTGGTTCTGGTGACAGTAACCTATCTATCTGTAGAGCTGGGGTGATATGCTGGTTCTGGTGACAGTAACCTATCTATCTGCAGGGCTGGGGTGATGTGCTGGTTCTGGTGACAGTAACCTGTCTGCAGGGCTGGGGTGATATGCTGGTTCTGGTGACAGTAACCTATCTATCTGCAGGGCTGGGCTGATATGCTGGTTCTGGTGACAGTAACCTATCTATCTGTAGAGCTGGGGTGATATGCTGGTTCTGGTGACAGTAACCTATCTATCTGTGGGGATGGGGTGATTTTCTGGGTTCTGGCGGCACCACTTTAGTTTTTGCTGTACTTGTTTTCTCATCGGTATGATACAGTCTCTTACCAGTATTAGGTATGTTGCGCCCTGTGACGGTATTAGGTGGCACATGAATCTTGCATGGCTTGTTTTCTGTTGCCGGTGTCTCAATGTGACGGTTGTGTAACTTCAGTATATAGCCTAATTCTTCACTTGTGTTTGTTTACAGCCTGTACTGCCCTCAGGACAACATCGAGGAGGCTCTCCTGCTACTCTTGATCAGCGAATCTATGGTAAGATATCACCCACCTTACCGATATTACTATTATACCCTGCACGAGCGTCACCCCTTCACTTACTAATAAACAGATATATCCTAATAAGCTACAGCCAGGCTGCAAGTTTATAGGCATAAACATAGAATGAATGTGTTAGAGTATTCAGTACAGTGCAAAAGATTTAGGCATGGGGGGGGGGAATCCTGCAAAATGAGATTGCTTTCAGAAATGAGAAGGGTTAACAGTTTACTTTTGGCAATTAACAAACTAAAGTGAACAAAGAGAAGAGAAATGTAAATTTTACCAGGTACAGTCTCTCAGCCAAGGACAGCTGTTTCGATGTTATTGCATCTCATCAGCTTGGCGCAGAGAAGACTGACCTGGCAGAGGTGAGAGGCTTCTAGACAGGGTTGGGGGATATCGTCACTCCATAGGGAGAGACCACCATTTAGGTGTGTGGAGTCTTATTAAGCCATGAGCGCTCCAGTGTGCAAAGGAACATGGGAAGAATATGCAAATCTGACTTCCATGATGTAATTAGGAAGTCAGTGCCTCAGTCATGCAGCCCAATAGAGGGCGCTCACTGCGTAGTAACATAATTCCAGCAGTGAAAGAGTCTAATGCAAGATTAGAATCTGCGTAGGTGATCTTTACTTTTCTTCTTGGCTGGACGTGGTTAGAGATGTGTGTCACGGGATCATCAGCTTTTTACGACAATATGATTTTGGGATACTCCAATGGTTTTGTTATACGTTGCATCCGGTGAAGGCTTCTGCTTCCATCTCGTGATATTTTATTGAATTGATTTCATGAGAATCTGAATTCTTTCACCGTATTGGGATATATCCGATTTACAGACAATAACGTTTGTGTTTCTTGCATTGTGCACGGTGTTATTTGTTTTAGCAGATGTGAACGGAACAGTAAATTTCAGCAAGTAATATTACTAGTTGCTTAAAGTGGTAAAAGTAGCATTTAAAGGGGTTGTCCAAGAAGTGAAGCTGACGGTAGGAAACGTTTGTGATAAAAACGACCTTTGCTCACCTGTTGAAATCCTGCACCGCCCGGGCACAGATGCTGCAGGTCCTGTAAGTCTTTGTTTCCTGTAGAAATGACATGACTTACATCCGTGTGACTGCTGCAGGGAAACAGCGATCCTGTGCTCAACATGGTTGCATAAAGAATGAGGCCTGTGAGTGGCTGCGGTGGTCCCGGGGATGTAGGTCAGGTCACTGCTGCAGTGCAATAAACACAAGGCTGGTGGGGACTTACCCCCTGAACCCCCTGCGAACATCCAGCGTACACCTATGGTGCAGAACTATAGAACATGCAAAAGTGTGGCTCTGGGGTTTTGTTACATGTATGACACATATATGACAACTTTGATCACAGACTTTTAACCCTAAGAGGCTAGTCAGAGGGCTTTGGCTTCCTGTGACCCCTGATTGACCACCATTTGTCCACTGTCTCAATGCCACAGACAGCGTCACAATAGGAAGACAAGTTTTTGTTTAATAACATTTCCTGCTATTATCAATGCTTTCCTAAACCTCCTGAATAAATAAAGAAAAATGCTTCTTTCCCTCCCTCCTGCCCCTGCACTGATCATTGTCTCTGAATTGACAGATCAGTCTCTCTGTCCTCTGCCTGTCTCAGTAACTCGTCCTGCTCCTCCATTTCCTATCCTTTCCACTTCTCTCCATAGACGTCAGTGGGTCGGAGCTTTATACTGTGAACCCATTTGATCGGTGAGTTCAGAGACATTGATCAGTGCAGGAGCAGAAGGGAGGGAAATGAGTGAAGAAAGAAGCATTTTTTTCTCAATAAATTTTTTTTTTCACCTGGACTATTCATATATTAAATTTAGAGTAAAAGTTTAGGTTCGCTTTGAAAATAGTTGCAGTTAAAATAGTTACCAACAGTTGCCATCATCCGGAATATTTAGTAATTTGGCACCTACCAACTCCTGTTCCCGGGATTAAGAACATCCTACTAGCTGTGTGTTGATGAGATGTGAAGACGTAAGGATATCTTATATAAGATTCATCTATCCCCCTGGTACATGTGCTATGAAGTAGTTTGGTGATGTAGTGCTATTCTCCGAGCAGCAATATGCCACTATAAAGTATGTGACATTAGCAAGATTGACACAATATGGCACAGGGATAGATTGTCAGCACTTTCCCCGGTGCACACAAGCTCCTGCTCGCGGAATCATCACCTAGGAGATATATTTATAAGCGCATATGTTTGCCATACTGAAATATACTGAAATATACTGAAATATTGCATTTCGCAGTGCTGGAATCTTCTTTTGTGACCAGTAATAGACTAGCAAATGTCTCTAGTGTGTCACTGAGTAATCCTGTGTGCAAGCAACAGACGTGGGGAGCAAACGGAACCTTCCTTTTTTTGGTCTTCTAATTATAATTGCAATGGATTTATTGTTATTCCTGATTATTGTCCAATATTCTATTATCCTGACTCATTCCGTGTGGCTAATAAAAGGAACAGTTAAAGGGAATTTGTCACCAGAACCAGCATATCACCCCAGCCCTGCAGATAGATAGGTTACTGTCACCAGTACTAGTATATCACCCCAGCCCTGCAGATAGATAGGTTACTGTCACCAGACCCAGCATATCACCCCAGCCCTGGAGATAGATAGGTTACTGTCACCAGACCCAGCATATCACCCCAGCCCTGCAGATAGATAGGTTACTGTCACCAGTACTAGTATATCACCCCAGCCCTGCAGATAGATAGGTTACTGTCACCAGACCCAGCATATCACCCCAGCCCTGGAGATAGATAGGTTACTGTCACCAGAACCAGCATATCACCCCAGCCCTGCAGATAGATAGGTTACTGTCACCAGAACCAGCATATCACCCCAGCCCTGCAGATAGATAGGTTAGTGTCACCAGAACCAGCATATCACCCCAGTCCTGTAGATAGATAGGTTACTGTCACCAGAACCAGCATATCACCCCAGCCCTGCAGATAGATAGGTTACTGTCACCAGACCCCAGCATATCACCCCAGTCCTGCAGATAGATAGGTTACTGTCACCAGTACTAGTATATCACCCCAGCCCTGCAGATAGATAGGTTACTGTCACCAGAACCAGCATATCACCCCAGCCCTGCAGATAGATAGGTTACTGTCACCAGTACCAGCATATCACCCCAGCCCTGCAGATAGATAGGTTACTGTCACCAGAACCAGCATATCACCCCAGCCCTGCAGATAGATAGGTTACTGTCACCAGTACTAGTATATCACCCCAGCCCTGCAGATAGATAGGTTACTGTCACCAGAACCAGCATATCACCCCAGCCCTGCAGATAGATAGGTTACTGTCACCAGTACCAGCATATCACCCCAGCCCTGCAGATAGATAGGTTACTGTCACCAGAACCAGCATATCACCCCAGCCCTGCAGATAGATAGGCTACTGTCACCAGAACCAGCATATCACCCCAGCCCTGCAGATAGATAGGTTACTGTCACCAGAACCAGCATATCACCCCAGCCCTGCAGATAGATAGGTTACTGTCACCAGTACTAGTATATCACCCCAGCCCTGCAGATAGATAGGTTACTGTCACCAGAACCAGCATATCACCCCAGCCCTGCAGATAGATAGGTTACTGTCACCAGAACCAGCATATCACCCCAGCCCTGCAGATAGATAGGTTACTGTCACCAGACCCAGCATATCACCCCAGCCCTGCAGATAGATAGGTTACTGTCACCAGAACCAGCATATCACCCCAGCCCTGCAGATAGATAGGTTACTGTCACCAGAACCAGCATATCACCCCAGCCCTGCAGATAGATAGGTTACTGTCACCAGACCCAGCATATCACCCCAGCCCTGCAGACAGGTTACTGTCACCAGAACCAGCATATCACCCCAGCCCTGCAGATAGATAGGTTACTGTCACCAGAACCAGCATATCACCCCAGCCCTGCAGATAGATAGGTTACTGTCACCAGACCCAGCATATCACCCCAGCCCTGCAGATAGAGAGGTTACTGTCACCAGATCCCAGCATATCACCCCAGCCCTGCAGATAGATAGGTTAGCGTCACCAGACCCAGCATATCACCCCAGCCCTGCAGATAGATAGGTTACTGTCACCAGAGCCAGCATATCACCCCAGCCCTGCAGATAGATAGGTTACTGTCACCAGACCCAGCATATCACCCCAGCCCTGCAGATAGATAGGTTACTGACACCAGAACCAGCATATCACCCCAGCCCTGCAGATAGATAGGTTAGTGTCACCAGAACCAGCATATCACCCCAGCCCTGCAGATAGATAGGTTACTGTCACCAGAACCAGCATATCACCCCAGCCCTGCAGATAGATAGGTTACTGTCACCAGACCCAGCATATCACCCCAGCCCTGCAGATAGATAGGTTAGTGTCACCAGAACCAGCATTTCACCCCAGCCCTGCAGATAGATAGGTTACTGACACCAGAACCAGCATATCACCCCAGCCCTGCAGATAGATAGGTTAGTGTCACCAGAACCAGCATATCACCCCAGCCCTACAGATAGATAGGTTACTGTCACCAGTTTGGTCATGTGATATACAGTCCATGGTCATGTGATATATACAGTCCACGGTCATGTGATATACAGTCCATGGTCATGTGATATACAGTCCATGGTCATGTGATATATACAGTCCATGGTCATGTGATATATGCAGTCCATGGTCACGTGATGGATACATCACACATGGTCTGAGACGAGTATAGGTAAGACATAAAGTAGTGCATTAAACCACTTTATTCTCCCTGGCCCATGTATCCCGTATATACTACAGTCGGACCATCTCACTCCTGTGTTGCGTCTCCCCACCTTGTTCCATCCTATTAGTTACATAGCACTACAGTCACAGCATAAAACCTTCTTATCCAAGTCTGCGTTTCGAGCCATTTCCTGAATTCCCATCTTTGCTACAGAATACGGTAATATCCAAATAATATGTAAACCTATTAATATTGCAGAACAATAATAGGCCTTGTTAAACCGTTTGTTATATAACATAATAATCAACACAAGTAGCGGAGGATTTTCAGGATTAAGGAGCAGTTACACCGCTGGAGGTTTTCCAGATAACACAAATGATTTTTATTTGCTGCTTTTTTTCACGTCCTGTTGTCTGCTGGCGAAGACTAATACAGTCTAGACTGTTCTGTAAGTGCAGGCAGTGATGGAAGTTGTAGTCCTAGTCCGTGGATTGTTATATTGTAGCACATGTTTTCGTGGACTCCATCACGTGACCCTCCAGTGGTTGGAATGGCGTGCTGAGAGTTGTCGTTTTCCCGCCACTGGCGACCTGCTGGTTGGGGAACCTCTTACTTAGTGGATCATTGTATATATCTTACCTAAGGCTGTATACAATATGGCTTCCTGTGTACAATATGGATCTGTAGCGTGTCAGCCAAAAAGCGCTGCAGGAAAAATCGCAGCAGCAACGCATCACATCGTTTTCACAGAAACTCTGAAAATTTGCATTTGCATTTCCGCAAGTATAATTGACGTTTTTGCAATTTGCAAAATGCAGCATTTTTTCTGCAATGCGTGGATAGTATTAGCCAGAATCTCATCCACATTGCAAGTACTGTGACACGCTGCGTGTTCACAACATGGGGCCCAGGCCTTAAGCAAGGTAGGCTGTTCATGGCAATTCAGAGACACTTACAAATATAAAGTTATAGGAAGATATTCGGGCCTGTTCGCTTGCAGTCTCCATCTCATACAAGGCGCCTTCACATGTAAGAACTTGTCACTGAATTTGTTCAGGTATGTGAAGCAGATTTTTCTGCTTGTCAAAAACCAATGAGGATTTTGATGTCGAATATGAAGCAGAATTTAGAGAAGCGAGTCACTGTATTTTGCCTTTATTGGGTAGGGCCAAATTCTGGGGGTGAACTCTTCCTTAATGTTGCAACTGGGGGTCAGTGTTTTACATTGCAGGTGTATAGTGCCACCAGATTTATCGGAGGTCATGTGTCTACTATATATAGAATATTCTTTACCATGTACAGAGCCAGCAGTGACAGCAATACTGACGTGGGGAGACAGACATGCAGTAGGGGGCGCATTTCTACGTCGTGTGTACGGTAGTATGTCCAGTATCAGAGCATTGCTGTGGTGCAATAGATACAGCAACTATTTTTTGCTGAGTTGTGTTCAGCTACAGAAACTGCAACGTCACAATTTGTTTTTGTTTATTGGAACAAATAACTTTATTAAAATTGCTCTTCTATATCCTCTTGTGAACCAATACTAAATTCTTGACTTTCCTGCGTTATAACAGGCCAACAGCGATGCCGTTATCAGCCGAGCGCCAGATCAGAAGGAAGACCGGGCTGTGAGCCTTCAGAATGCCTCTGCGGTGTACGACCTGCTAAGTATCACAATGGCCAGAAGAGGGCAGTATGCCATGCTCTCTGAGGTATTGCACTTTATTTCGGGAGGGTGCAGCCTACTTCTGTACAAGGCTTGAACTCATGTTTATCAGTTCTTGTCTTTCAGCTCTATCAGAAATATAATATGACTTGTTTTAGAGTAAGAGCCCTGTGCACGGGTCTGGGAGGGTCTGGATTGAGTCTCAGGCGCTGTATTCACTGCTGTATACTGCTACTGTACAGCATTGTGTAAGGCTGAGGCCACACATTGCACAAAATCTGCATTTTTGTTGCTTATACTTCTCCCTTCTGCACAATCCAATCCTGGCAGCAAGAAACACAACATGTCTACAGCAGAGGCGTCAATTCTAGGTCCTGGGCCTCAATGCAAAATCCACCATTTGATCCAACCCTGCCCTTTGCCATTTAGAATAGTGGTATATTTTATGGGGCAGTGGTAGGCCCATTAGCATTTGCTCCCTCTGTGCCCCCTATAGCTACGCCCCCGACCTAAGCCTTATTAGAAGAAAAAATATCTGAAATATCTGACAAACGTGGCCATATATCTCTGTATGAAATCGAAAACATGTGAAAGTGCAGCGTGACCCCATAAACTTGTGCAGGATTAAGGCTTTGTACAGCTAGGGGGCGCTATCGAGTCATCCTGTAATGGGTGAAGCCTGGCATTCACATGATTGCACTCTTGGATATGACGCAGAATTGTCACAGTCTGTGTTTTTGGGGCTTTTTGGAGAGGCTTCATTGTCAGTTCTACACCTGATGAATACACCAGACTCATAACTATGGGGCAAGTTTATTAACACTGGCGTATCGTCCTAATAAAAGGAGTGCGACCCTTTGTAATAGGACGCCATTACTTAGAGCAGAGCATATAGGGGTCATCACCAAAATCACATCCATTGCATTTGTCTATTCCTATTCCTTCCTGAATACTTATGAATACAATGACAAATGGGTGTTCCAATTTCCCTTGTCAAAGGGGCGGTCCCTGTACCAGTCGTCATTGATTGGACAGTACGAGAGGGTGTAGAGACACACCCCCAACCAATAACACCTAGATGTCAATTTATTCATACATTTCCAGGAAGAATAACAGAGGAATGGTGCAATGCAGAGTTCTGAGTAAAGGTCCCCCAGACTTGTAGGGGTAGACGGGAATATAATAAATTAGACACGTCAGGGGAGGTGGCCGGTCCTCTTTATCCAGGTATCTGGGAGAATAGATTGTTGAAATGTTTTGTCCTATTCTTCTCTTTCTCTTTCAGTGTTTGGAGAGAGCCATGAAATTTGCATTTGGAGAATTTCATCTCTGGTACCAGCTGGCATTATCCATGATGTCTTGTGGCCAGGTAAAGTCGTCAGGTCTCTTTGTCACTTCCGTGTTATGTTTGCAAATAGTTCATCATTTTTAATAAATCCCAGGGATCAGATTGAATGTCAGTTACAGAGTGAAAGGAACAGCTTAAAGGGATTGCCCTGATACTGAGTATAATATATTCATTGTGTAAATAAAATGAACAATGTTGCTAAAATAATCCTGGAAAAGTTCTGGTATTTAGTTACATTGTATGGCGCCATCTGGTGTTCAGAGTACATGGCAGCGTGCATGTCCTCCTGGTGGACGCACATGCTCAGTCACTCTCCTCACCAGCCGAAATAACTTCTCCTAGAGGGAGCAATGTCTCCACAGTAGTAAGTCCGTATAGTTGCGAAGACTATATAGCAAAAGTAAGAAAGTGTAATATTGTCGGCAGCTAGAGAGGAATGGCGACTGATTCTGTCCAGGTCCTGACCAGCACAGATTAGCAGCAGCAAGGATACGTGTGCAGGACCTATATGGCACCACACGGATGCCGTACCTGGAGAGGATCACCTACGGTAAGGGCCGGAAGAGGAATTAGAATCTGTCTTCCGCCATAGATTCATCTCCACTTAGGGTTAGTTCACACGGGGAGCGTTCAGGCGGATTTTGGCACTGAGAGTGTCACGGGGAGCTGCGTCACGCTCGGGTCAAAACCAACCTGCCACAACAGTCACGGCTTCCCCCTCCGGAGCAGGCTCAAATGAATGGGCCGACTCCGGAATCCACCTGAAGAAAGGGCAGCCCGCTTCTTTTTTCCGTGAGCGGCAACATGCCGCTAGCGGAAAAAAAAAACAGTAGCACCATTGTGAGGGGACGGATTATGACCTGGATGACGCACCATAATCCGCCCCCTCAGTGCCCGTGTGAACTAGCCCTTACCCTCCCTGGGTTTTACTCATCATAGGCCTTAGAGTATCCCAAGCCATGTATTCTGCAGCTGAATCGGCTGCCAGATGGAGCAGGACGCTTATTTTTTCAGCATCTTGCTTTGATCCCTTCCCCCCATGCAATACAGTGGGAGACGGATTGAGGATGGAATTTGGAGCTTATTTTGAGACAAATGTGAAATTACCCTAAAACCGTACTTATAAGGACTTCTACACTTGTATGGACATCTTATTACATCTCCATGCAATTTAGAGGTTATAGGGTGATGGACTGCGGCTGTGTGCACTTTTCTAGTCTGCAGCAGCGTGCAAAATTCTTATGCATGGCCTTACCTGACCCAAACTAAGCAAAGTGGGTAGGAGTGAGAAATTCTCTGTCAGCAAACATGGAGCCTGAAGAAGATGATATCAGACTCCTCGACCCTTGTCCTGCACAGCGTCCTCATCCTCCTCACCTCATCTACTGCAATGGCCACAGTACAGGGGGAGACATTGTTTGACACCCTGTCTATTAAGTCGTCTTGTTCCGGTGATTCTACGGAGTACGTCTTTTCCACCAAGACGTCCTTCGTAGAAAACATCTGCGCTTAACGTTGTAGGATCCGCGTTCCTAGATCCTTTTTTTCACTGGAAGAAATAAATATAAATCACTTTTATGTCTGAAGTTACATCACAGCTGAAGTTTGTATTTCCTCGTGGGTGAAATTTGAGCCGAAGCTGAAACTGAGCTGTATCTCAAAATACCACGCTCGCTATTCGATGTCACTTTGCCAAGCGCTGGCCTATTGCACTCTCATTAAGTGAACATGACACAATGAATCATTTGATGTCATCTCATCCACTGCGGGGCTGAAATAACTCCCCACAAATAAGGGCTCCGCAGGAATCCAATACACCCATGTTCTCATAAATTATCTTATCCTAGAGTCAGGATCGCAACGCACGTCACATCAGATTTGACAAAAAGACAATGAGAACCAACACTCCTCCAGCAAATAAACATGAGACTGTGGGACAAGGGACCGTAACCACCAAATGTCCCTGATCTGCATTGACAGTGCAGTTTTTTGGGGGGTATAGAAGCACAAGAGTTGCTCTGCGGTCCCTGCTGCATAGGGGACACCCAGAAATCCATCCAGAGACCCTTACCTAAAGAATAGCATGCAAGGCCAACTCTCAGCATGTCATGCACTGGAAAGAGCGGAACAAAATATTCTATTTTTTCTAAAAGACGGTCGGTGCCCCCTCCCATGTGGATTTACACTACCGTGCTAATGTCCGTTGCTCTCATCCGTCCAAGACATTAAATGACAGATGCAGATGAAGCCCCCTCTGTCTGGTGTCCGTCTGCACTCACTCCAATGTAGAAAACAAGATGGAAGCCATCTTTGTTGTATGTTGTTTTGCTTTTCTGACGGAAGAAGTTGTACATTCTGTTAAAAAAGTAACATACATGATGGAAGACACGACAGCGGCCGCCATGTTGTTCACATTAGAGTCAATGGGAATGGACACGGAAGGAGGAGACGGCTTTATCTGCATCCGTTACTCTGCTGCAGTTCATGTCCGTGGTTGTCACCCTAGGATGGATGACAGCAATGGACATTAATAATGGTAGAGTGAGCTCATCCTAAAACTCTTAAAGGGGTTGTCCAGGATTAGAAAATCAACCTATGGACGGGTGAGACACTATGTTTGGAACAAAATGGCCATTTCTAATCCTGGCCGTCCTCTTTAAGTGCAGAAGAAAACCAAAATTGGATGGGGCCTAAGGTAGATGGAGATAATGTAGAAGTTTTAGGCAGACGTGGAAGAAGGCTCCAAAGTAAGAAAGCTTTTGGAAACAGAAGGGTTAATTAAGTTTATTTCTGTCAATTATCAAAATGAAGTGAATGAATTAAAGAAAAATGTAAACCCCATCCATATTTGGTGTGACCTTTGCCCTTTGGAGGAGGAGTCCTGGAAGGGATGATCCGGCCCCCACAGATATAGCCCTGATCTCATCATCCTCCAGTCTGTCTGGGATGACATGAAGAGACAGACGGATTGGACAAGCAACATCCACAGAAGATCCGGGCTTAGTCCTCCAAGATGGCGGCGGGCACAACCTGGCCATACATCATAGATATATTGGTGATGACAGAACACTTGTCCAGCTGACAGCTATTCCTCCTAACCCTCCGATACACATGCATGTTCAGTTTGTCCCAACATACATGTGGTCTGAATAGAAAGCAATAGTGAGCCATTGCCAGACACGTCTATGTCCCCTGAGATGAGGGTCTGATCCTTCTCGCCCCATACACGTTAATCTAATGTCTATGGCCCATAAGCCTGAGATGAGAGCCGGCCACTAAGTGCCATGTCTGTGTGGGTTACACAAGTATGTAAACACGTGCTGGTGTAAGTTGTATCATGCAGCCTGGTATTACATGGGATTTCATATCCCGTCCACATGTTTGGATTAACTCTTTGCTATTTTAATGTGTACTAACCAATTACTGAGCCTGTCAACCGCATAATCCCATTTGCTTTCCCGACTCCTACATTTGTCTGGGAACTAGTGAAATGGTTGTGAAAATTGATCTGAGCTGGAAATAGTCAAAGCCTTGTAAGGGTAAGAGGGGATTCCTTGCGCTCTACAATCCCCCTCTGTGCAGTATTTCATATGCAGTCCCAAAGGATTCCTGTCGTAGTCTCTGCAATGCGTCATCCTGCTCTTGGAAACCAAACCATACGGCGTGCTCAATATCTGCCGATGAAAGCGTTAGGACCGGCCCGTCCCAGGATGGGATCTGTCATAATAAAATCCACAGGGCGAAGAGACAGGAGAATTCCAACTTTGCCCTTCATGTCTACATGTACATTCACTTGCACAACTGTCGGCCCCCTGCTGGGAAACTGGATCCTGCCATGTGTGTCCTATGTTGGGGGCGGATGTATTGCTGGATGTTAGACTTTCTATATATGCTTTATTATATTTACTTGTATAGCGCCAACATATTCCCCGGCAGGTTACAGTTATTGTCATCACCCGCTGTCCTATATAGGGCTGACAATCTACATTCTCTATCAGTAGGTCTTTGGAGGAAACCAGAGTACCCAGAAACTACATGCAGGTGTTCTCCTTGGTCGGATTCGAACCCAGGACTTCAGCACTTTGCAACTTGAAGGGTTTCTACCATTAAAATCCAATTTTTTGTCAATCACACGTAGGAATAGCCTTAAGAAAGACTATTCTTCTCCTACCTTTAGATGTCTTCTCTGCCCGCTGTTTGGTAGAAATCCTGTTTTTTTCTCTCGCAGCACTGGGGGCGGTCCTCGGCGCTCAAACAGCATTGGGGTCCTTCCCATTGCTGCGAGAGAACTTTCCAGCACCACCTCCATCTTCTTCAGGAACGGGTCTTCATCGCGTCTTCTTTGAGCTGGGTTCAAACTTGCAGGCCTCGGGCACAGCCGACTGCGCATGCCCACAGGCCACAAGAAAATGGCCGCTTACACAGTAAGTAAGCGGCCATTTTCTTGTGGCCTGTGGGCATGCGCACTTTAAATAATTATTAAAGTTTTTTCCCAGAACGTATTAATTGATGCCCTATCCTTAGAGGTCCAACACCCGAGCCCCTGGCGATCTGCTGCTTGTGCGAGCATTGCAGACTCTTCAGTACTTACCAAGCACTTGTGCATTTGTGCAGTGGCTTTGCTTGGAATCGCAGCTCAGCCCATTCACTTGACTGGTACTGAGCTGCAATCGAGCCATGTGATCGATGAACGCGACATCACATTTCGGCGCATGCAGCGCTCAGGACACTGATCCTTGAGGTTTTGGGTGTTGGAACCCCAGTCCTGGAAAACCCCCAGGGTTCTCTAGATTGTGTTAAAAGGATTTGTCTACTTTAGAAAACAGTCCCTACTATGGAGTAATAGAGGATGACCCAGGCACATAGTGATATAAAGCAAACCTATGTCCATGAACCAACATGTAGGAGAGAACATGGCTGATGGGAAGGTTGTGGTAAACAGATAAAAGCTTCCTCCTGATCCCAAATGGTAAGGAAACGAGATCAATATTCATTCAAGAATTCACTTTGCAGGACCCGTCCTGCCTTACACTATCCATTAGTTTGAATTGACAATGTGTAATTCTCAATTTGCCCTTTAGGGGTGCTGCAGGAAAGTTGGAAACACCAGATATTCTGTAAGTTGATCGAACCCACTAATTATGGTGGAACAGGGTGACCGTCCTATAAGTATGGACTAGTCCCTGTCTGCAAATTATTGGGCTGGTTAGCTATACTGTCAGGTATGTCCCAGATTATAGCTGACAATTGAGGTCCAAGTAGGCGAAACTTTGTGAACCCTGTAACAAGTATCCATTGTATAAAGTAGAGAACCCCTTTAAAGGGATTCTACCATTAATTTTTTTCATTGACACAACGGAATAGGCTTAAGAAAGTTTATTCTTCTTCCACCTTTCAATGTCTTCTCTGCCCTGCCGTTCATTTAAAATCCCGTTTTTCGCCGGCATGCAAATGAGTTCTCTCGCAGCACTGTGGGCGGTCCTCAGCGCTCAAACAGCACTGGGGGCATCCCCAATTCTGCGAGAGAACTCTCCAGCACCGCCTCCATCTTCTTCAAGAATGGCCTCTTCACACGTCTTCTTAAAGCACTGGCTTCAAACTTCTAGGCCTCGGGCTTAGGGCAAAGCCGACTGCGCATGCCCGCCGGCCACAAGAAAATGGCCGCTTACACAGAAACTTTCCTTAGTTGGCAGAGCTGGGAATGGGAAGAAGTGTCAGAGCATGAAAGTAAAAAGTATTTCCTTCGTACCGATCCTCCAGGGTTAATATTTCCTTCCTACATGTCTTCGGGGCTGCTCTTGCTCATCCAGGCATCTATAAAATGTGTGTGTCGATTGTGTGTTCTGCCAAGTGGACTTGTGTGGAAATAGCTGAGAAGACAAAGTTTGACAACAGAATACTACTCGGCCACTCAGTTCCCATCCCCTCTGGGACTATAAAGCTCCAGTTCACATGAAGGAATTTGGAGCCGATTCCGCCTCAGATTCCTCTTCACTTTCCGCCATGTGAACGGCTCCTGTCTGATATTTGCACCTACGTTTGCTGCTCAGTAGACATCCTTGGCACTAAATCAGCGATGGTGCGAGATCAGAGACTTTGCACGGGCGTTCTTGAAATCACAGCTTTTCTGCAAAAACCATGGTGTTTAAGGCCGGGTTCACATGGGAGTTTTTTTGGACGCGGTGGCCGCCTCAGAGTCCGATCCAAAAAACAGCCAGCCCTGACTGGATGTTGTTGCAATGCCTATAGTGCACCGTCACCCAATGGCAGCATTCTGCTCCGGATTAGCCCTAAATAAATGGGCCTAGTCGGGAGGGAGTGTTGCGAGGCGGATGTCCGCAGTTGCTTCAGCCGCGAAATCCGCCTGAAGATCCACACATTGGGGAAAAATATTTGCAACGGACATGCTGTGATTTAAAAAATGGTGTTGTTTTCCGTATAGTTGAAACAGAAAGCTTGCTGAGGGAAAAACTTTGATGCTTTTCTGCCCCATTTCCGGGCTAAAAATATTGATAAGCCATTCTAGGTCATCATTATTAGATCAGTGAGATTCTAACATCCAGAACCTCCGCTGATCAGTTTTTCTCGGCGGCTGATACACAGAGAATGGAGCAGGAAGCAGACAGCGCTGTTCAATATGTAGTGGCCAGACCAGGTCACTGCAGCTCAGCTTTCATTGCTTTGAATGGGTACTATGGTGCAGTGACTTAGTTCAGCCACTACACAGCGCTGTCTGCTTCCTACTCAATTCATCTCCTTAAGATAAGTCATCAACACTTTTAGTGGAGGGGTCAATACCGAAAAACGAAATGTCTCCAGTAGAGATGAGCGAGTACTGTTGGGATCAGCCGATCCGAACAGCACACTCCATAGAAATGAATGGATGCACCTTGTACTTCTGTTTTGACAGCGGCCGGCCGCTTAACCCCCCGCGTGCCGGCTACGTCCATTCATTTCTATGCGAGCGTGCTGTTCAGATCGGCTGATCCGAACAGTACTCGCTCATCTCTAGTCTCCAGTGCTACCATTGAAGCGAATGAGAGCGGGGGATATATCTGTCCACCAAGGGGGCATCCTCCTTACAACAGCCACATTCACAACGGGGGCAAAACACCCTGTCCCCCCCCCCATCATTCTCCAGATTAGTGGGGGGTCTCAGCGATCTATCCCCCCTTTAGTTTGTAGATAACCCTTTTAATGCTACCAGTTCCTGTACACCAGGACTGTTCCCCCGGGGCAGTGACGTCACTCCATGCGATTCGCCATCCACTTGCCGTCCTTATAATAACTCCTTCACTCTTATACGTTTTTTTCTTGATCGCTCTCATAAATATTTTCTGCTTTTTCCTCCGTGTTTTAATCAGGCAGGATGAAAAAAGAGCATTGGGCAGATTCATTCCTTTTTGGGCAGCATTTCAGCCCAGCTATTCGTACACCCACCTTCTCCATCAAAGCTTTATTTTTCCTGGCACCGCGGCCGCTCTCTGACTGTAACTCATTACATAAGAGTGCGGAGAAATCCGAGCCCATTCAGTACACAACAGGAACGTGGCTTTAGAAATGACAATGCAAAGGGTTTACTCATCCCTAGTCATTTCGTGTAAGGCTGGGGGACATGTGGGACTGCAAATGTGCCATTGAAGCTGCGGTTACTAGAAGAATGTATGGGATTCACGTATACGGGAGCGCCACAGATAGTCAGGGACGTCCTGTAAAAATGGTTGAAGAGACTCACATGTGCCCGGTCCCCTCTTATTCCTATGCGGCCACGAATGGGTCCCTGTTCCAAGTTTGCAACAGAATGCACTAGGATGACACTTGGAGAAAAATTGGTTTTATAAACAGCCCCCATTCATGTCCATTGAATGTATGACGGCCATTAAAAAAGCTCCCATCTCATGTGAATGTAGACGTAGGGCTCTGCTGGTCGTTCTGACCTTACACATAAGTATATAGGAGTTCAGCCTTATATATAGCGGATCACTGAGATCCTAGTGACCAATTACACCTGGACTCTGGTTACTAGGGGCAATAAGGACATTGAGGCCTAGTGCACATTGTAGGCAGTAGATCCAATAAGTGACGTAAATTTGGTAAAAATTTAGAAGGAATCTAACCTAAGTACAGCAGATATGTCCGTAGTAATGGTGAAACGTCCCGGCAGTGGCGTAACTACCATAGAGGCAGCGGAGGTGGCTGCCACAGGGCCCGGGCCTGGGTGACAGCCTCTACCACTGCGTTTTTTTGGTTTTTTTTAATAGGCCGTTATGGGCCCTATCCACTTGCTGATCCTGGTTAGGCCGAGATCGGTAAGTGACACCGCGGGCCCCACAAATACTGTCATTATACTCGGGGGTCTTTGCAGACCCCCAAGTATAATGATCGGAGGCCCGGGAAAGGTAAAGGAACCTAAAAAATATTGTTACTTACCTCTCCACGATCCTGCCAGGCCTCCGTCCTACTTGTCTGACGTCTCTGACGTCACATGAACCCGGCCTGCTTCCCAGGTCATGTGACGTCCGACGTCATAGAAGAAGGACGGCAGCGGAGAAGACAGCGTAGGAGCCGGGGGACAGGTTAGAAACAGTAATTTTGTATGTTTTTATTCCCCCAGGTCTCCGATTATTATACTCTGGGGTCTGAAAAGACCCCGGAGTATAATAATTGTTTATGGGTGTCCACAATGGGTTATAATACTGTGTGCAGGGGCCACTATGGGGGATAATACTGTGTGCAGGGGCCACTATGGGGTATAATACTGTGTGCAGGGGCCACTATGGGGTATAATACTGTGTGCAGGGGCCACTATGGGAGATAATACTGTGTGCAGGGGTCACTATGGGGATAATACTGTGTGCAGGGGCCACTATGGTGCATAATACTGTGTGCAGGGGCCACTATGGGGGATAATACTGTGTGCAGGGGCCACTATGGGGGATAATACTGTGTGCAGGGGCCACTATGGGGTATAATACTGTGTGCACGGGCCACTATGGGGGATAATACTATGTGCAGGGCTTACTAAGGGACATAATACTGTGTGCAGGGGCCACTATGGGGGATAATACTGTGTGCAGGGGCCACTATGGGACACAATACTGTGTGCAGGGGCCACTACGGGGGATAATACTGTGTGCAGGGGCCACTATGGGGGATAATACTGTGTGCAGGGGCCACTATGGGGGATAATACTGTGTGCAGGGGCCACTATGGGGCATAATACTGTGTGCAGGGGCCACTATGGTGCATAATACTGTGTGCAGGGGCCACTATGGGGGATAATACTGTGTGCAGGGGCCACTATGGGGCATAATACTGTATGCAGGGGCCACTATAGGACATAATACTGTGTGCAGGGGCCACTATGGGGTATAATACTGTGTGCACGGGCCACTATGGGGGATAATACTATGTGCAGGGCTTACTAAGGGACATAATAGAGTGAGGAGAAGGGGGTCGGTCAAGGTCTTCGGTGTCGGTTGGGGGTGGGGGTGGGGGCCCCATGTCAAAAGTTCGTCACGGGGCCCCGCCATTCCTAGTTACGCCACTGCGTCCCGGGTTTACTAGTTGACTTTACAGAATGGTGTTAAAAAAGCCTCTCGATCCCCGTCCCCGGAAGTCCTCTACTCGTCTCTATTACTTGGCCCTTTTCGACACCCAAGAATTGACGACTCGGTCAGTCACTGCCCATATTCTGAGTCCCGGAGAACCCATTTAAGTTTTACCCTATATTGCCTCCCAACAATATGAGAATTGGATTGTACAACCACTAGCCAGTTAAAGGAATCTGCCATCATCCATCGTGAAGGGCCGAGTGCCCTACGTGCTATTTTATGGGGGTATTATTTCTTCTTGAAGGTTAGGCTTATTTTGACATCACGGAGTAGGAGTGGAGACCGGCACGTCATCTTTTTGGTGCTGAGGCAACGCTCCCTGCTTTGGTTTTATTGTCTGTCACCACAGCACATCCATCTTCTGATATACAAATATGAGAGAAATCGGGAAAAATTCTCCCTTCTTGTATGGGCAGTCGCAGATGGGTTGCAACCCATTTTTGTACCACCAGGATGTTTTACCCCACACCACACCCGTGTGGTCACCAGATTGACTATAACCATACGGGGCAGTATGTCGCTGAGGGGCAGGGACTCCTTTCATCATGGATAGGAGTCCGTCTATCGGCGTGATATTTAGGGTGGTAAATCCTGCGAACACACTAGGTTTTGGGGTTACAATACAAATCACCGCACCCTAATCCAACCCTCTGTTCTGAGTATTATCATATTCACCGATGCCTCTCACCCATAGGTGCCACCAGTAGCGTAACTATCGGGGTAGCAGGGGTAGCGGCTGCCACAGGGCCCGGGACATTAGGGGCCCAGTGACAAATGCTACCGCTGCGTTTTGTTTCCCCTTAATAGGCTATTACCGGCTGGAGTTACTTACCAATCCTGGCAGGGGCCGGGATCGGTAAGTGATGCCACGGACCCCACAAACATCATTATTATACTCAAGGGTCTTTTCAGACCCCCCCGAGTATAATGATCGGAGGCCGGGAGAGGTAAGAGAACATAAAAAACTGTGTTACTTACCTTTCCACGCAGCGGGCATGTTCGGGTCTACGTCTGGACGCTCCCTGACGTCACATGACCCGGGACGCAGGTCCTGGGTCATGTGATGTCCCAGACGTCATTGAAGATGACTGCAGCGGAGCCGGAGATAGGTAAGTAACATTGTTTTTTATGTTGGTACCCCCCTTTCGGTCTCCGATTATTATACTCTGGGGTCTGAAAAGACCCCAAAGTATAACAATTTGTCATGGGTGTTCACAGTGGGACATAATACTGTGTGCAGGGGCCACTATGGGGGATAATACTGTGTGCAGGGGCCACTATGGAGGCATAATACTATGTGCAGGAGCCACTATGGGGCATAATACTGTGTGCAGGAGCCACTATGAGGCATAATACTGTGTGCAGGGGCCACTATGGGACATAATACTGTGTGCAGGGGCCACTATGGGGGATAATACTGTGTGCAGGGGCCACTATGGAGGCATAATACTATGTGCAGGAGCCACTATGGGACATAATACTGTGTGCAGGGGCCACTATGGGGGATAATACTATGTGCAGGAGCCACTATGGGGCATAATACTGTGTGCAGGAGCCACTATAGGACATAATACTGTGTGCAGGGGCCACTATGGGGGATAATACTGTGTGCAGGGGCCACTATGGAGGCATAATACTATGTGCAGGAGCCACTATGGGACATAATACTGTGTGCAGGGGCCACTATAGGACATAATACTGTGTGCAGGGGCCACTATGGGACATAATACTGTGTGCAGGGGCCACTATGGGGCATAATACTATGAGCAGGAGCCACTATGGGACATAATACTGTGTGCAGGGGCCACTATGGTGCATAACACTGTGTGCAGGGGCCACTATGGGGCATAATACTGTGTGCAGGGGCCACTATGGGGCATAATACTGTGTGCAGGGGCCACTATGGGGCATAATACTGTGTGCAGGGGCCACTATGGGACATAATACTGTGTGCAGGGGCCACTATGGGGCATAATACTGTGTGCAGGGGCCACTATGGGGCATAATACTGTGTGCAGGGGCCACTATGGGACATAATACTGTGTGCAGGGGCCACTATGAGGCATAATACTGTGTGCAGGGGCCACTATGGGACATAATACTGTGTGCAGGGGCCACTATGAGGCATAATACTGTGTGCAGGGGCCACTATGGGGCATAATACTGTGTGCAGGGGCCACTATGGGGCATAATACTGTGTGCAGGGGCCACTATGAGGCATAATACTGTGTGCAGGGGCCACTATGGGACATAATACTGTGTGCAGGGGCCACTATGAGGCATAATACTGTGTGCAGGGGCCACTATGGGACATAATACTGTGTGCAGGGGCCACTATGGGACATAATACTGTGTGCAGGGGCCACTATGAGGCATAATACTGTGTGCAGGGGCCACTATGGGGCATAATACTGTGTGCAGGGGCCACTATGGGGCATAATACTGTGTGCAGGGGCCACTATGGGACATAATACTGTGTGCAGGGGCCACTATGAGGCATTATACTGTGTGCAGGGGCCACTATGGGACATAATACTGTGTGCAGGGGCCACTATGGGGCATAATACTGTGTGCAGGGGCCACTATGGGACATAATACTGTGTGCAGGGGCCACTATGAGGCATAATACTGTGTGCAGGGGCCACTATGGGGCATAATACTGTGTGCAGGGGCCACTATGAGGCATAATACTGTGTGCAGGGGCCACTATGGGGGATAATACTGTGTGCAGGGGCCACTATGGGGTATAATACTGTGTGCAGGGGCCACTATGGGGCATAATACTGTGTGCAGGGGCCACTATGGGAGATAATACTGTGTGCAGGGGCCACTATGGGACATAATACTGTGTGCAGGGGCCACTATGGGGCATAATACTGTGTGCAGGGGCCACTATGAGGCATAATACTGTGTGCACGGGCCACTATGGGACATAATACTGTGTGCAGGGGCCACTATGGGGTATAATACTGTGTGCAGGGGCCACTATGGGGTATAATACTGTGTGCAGGGGCCACTATGGGGTATAATACTGTGTGCAGGGGCCACTATGGGACATAATACTGTGTGCAGGGGCCACTATGGGGTATAATACTGTGTGCAGGGGCCACTATGGGGGATAATACTGTGTGCAGGGGCCACTATGGGACATAATACTGTGTGCAGGGGCCACTATGGGGTATAATACTGTGTGCAGGGGCCACTATGGGACATAATACTGTGTGCAGGGGCCACTATGGGGCATAATACTGTGTGCAGGGGACACTATGGGACATAACACTGTGTGCAGGGGCCACTATGGGACATAATACTGTGTGCAGGGGCCACTATGGGACATAATACTGTGTGCAGGGGCCACTATGAGGCATAATACTGTGTGCAGGGGCCACTATGGGGCATAATACTGTGTGCAGGGGACACTATGGGACATAACACTGTGTGCATGGGCCACTATGGGACATAATACTGTGTGCAGGGGCCACTATGGGACATAATACTGTGTGCAGGGGCCACTATGAGGCATAATACTGTGTGCAGGGGCCACTATGGGGCATAATACTGTGTGCAGGGGCCACTATGAGACATAATACTGTGTGCAGGGGTCACTATGGGGGATAATACTGTGTGCAGGGACCACTATGGGGACATAATACTGTGTGCAGGGGCCACTATGGGGCATAATACTGTGTGCAGGGGCCACTATGGGGCATAATACTGTGTGCAGGGGCCACTATGGGGCATAATACTGTGTGCAGGGGCCACTATGGGACATAATACTGTGTGCAGGGGCCACTATGGGGCATAATACTGTGTGCAGGGGCCACTATGGGACATAATACTGTGTGCAGGGGCCACTATGGGACATAATACTGTGTGCAGGGGCCACTATGGGGCATAATACTGTGTGCAGGGGCCACTATGGGACATAATACTGTGTGCAGGGGCCACTATGGGACATAATACTGTGTGCAGGGGCCACTATGGGACATAATACTGTGTGCAGGGGCCACTATGGGACATAATACTGTGTGCAGGGGCCACTATGGGACATAATACTGTGTGCAGGGGCCACTATGGGAGATAATACTGTGTGCAGGGGCCACTATAGGACATAATACTGTGTGCAGGGGCCACTATGGGACATAATACTGTGTGCAGGGGCCACTATGGGACATAATACTGTGTGCAGGGGCCACTATGGGGATAATACTGAGTGTAGGGACCGATATGGGGATAATAGAGTGTGCAGGAATGTGTGTGTGTGTGGGGGGGTAGGTTGGGGTCTTCGGAGGGCGTTGGTCGGGGGGGGGGGGGGGGGGACATGACACTGGGTGCCACGCCGCGTTCTTCCCTTGGACACCACGTCATGACTTGCAGTAGATGTCATACTATGAATGGACATACAGTCTGAGCCAAACCCGTTACGACAGCAGAACTGTCATAAATACATTGTACAGCACATCATTCGATTCGAGCAACATATGAAGTGTATGACATTGGGTTTCCGTCTTGTTCTTTAGTTTAGACCAGTTGCTAGGAAACTCGCATTAGAGAAGTCTGTTTGTCGTTGCCTGATGGCTGGGAGCCTTGGGAGAGAAGATTCCTCATATGGCTCCTTAAATAGAATCATCGAGGGAAGGAAATTTTTAAAACATTAACTGTTTCCTTTGGTGAGCGATGTGGATAGAAAGGTCGGCAGTCTTGAGCGCGCTCGCAGCCAGGCCTTTGAGAAAAAATAATTACTTCTGCTGCCGCTAATGACTTATGGATGGAATTTGCAGAACTTGTAGACGTCTTACATTTGTGCTGGTAATTGTATATACGTAGCTGTGTCTTACAATTTAGATGTGGGTTACACTTCTTCCACTGAGATTTTCCCTAGTAATGGGCCAATTCACATTCAGAATGCAAATAACATGATTATCTAGTGGTGCAGCATGACCGAGAAGTTGTAGAAGAATTATAAAAAAAATCTGCATTTTCGTGTCAAAAAGTAAGAGCAAAAAGTTCTGCTGCGGTATAAAGTGATACCAATATAATACGTGATGTGCAAATAGACCTAATCGTAAAACGTTGACTGTCCATACGCAGAAGAAGACACCGGAAGACCACCTCTGTGACAAGACCATCTCCTTAACCAGACCATTCCCATTCCTTGAGTTCCTCCATATATTATGAACCCTAGCATCTTCTTTGAGAACATCGCTTTCCTTAGAGGACCTGGTGGTTTTCTCATAGACTGGACTGTAGAGAAGTCACGTTAAACCTCTGAGATGGTGACAATGACTGACCTACTGGTTTGCTCAGGAGTTGGGCAGTCGTAGTTGGAGTCGTGACCAATAAAAGTTTTATTGAATTTGAGGATTTTTACTGCTCCTGAATGGCCATGGCTGTGTCACTTTTGAAGAAGTCAGAGCAGGGGTTGGAGTCAGGCTGTTAAAAAAATAGAGGAGTCGGATTCCATGGTTTGACCTGCCAACTCCATAGCACCGATTTTGCCCTGTGTGTTGGTATCATTACAGCCCATGCACCATGTATTTCACCTCTGTACTATGCTAAGTCTCCTGACTCCACAGCCCTAGTTTTGAGTCACAGTTTGGTACCATCACAGCCCATGCACCACCTACTCCACCTCTACTGTACTAGGTCTCCTGACTCCACAGCCCTAGTTTTGCCCCACTGTTTGGTACCATCACAACCCATGCACCACCTACTCCACCTCTACTGTACTAGGTCTCCTGACTCCACAGCCCTAGTTTTGTCCCACTGTTTGGTACCATCACAGCCCATGCACCACCTACTCCACCTCTACTGTAATAAGTCTCCTGACTCCACAGCCCTAGTTTTGGCTCACAGTTTGGTACCATCACAGCCCATGCACCACCTACTCCACCTCTACTGTACCAGGTCTCCCGACACCACAGCCCTAGTTTTGCCCCACTGTTTGGTACCATCACAACCCATGCATCACCTACTCCACCTCTGCTGTAATAAGTCTCCCGACACCACAGCCCTAGTTTTGCCCCACTGTTTGGTACCATCACAACCCATGCATCACCTACTCCACCTCTACTGTACTAGGTCTCCTGACACCACAGCCCTAGTTTTGTCCCACTGTTTGGTACCATCACAGCCCATGCACCACCTACTCCACCTCTACTGTAATAAGTCTCCTGACTCCACAGCCCTAGTTTTGTCCCACTGTTTGGTACCATCACAGCCCATGCACCACCTACTCCACCTCTACTGTAATAAGTCTCCTGACTCCACAGCCCTAGTTTTGGCTCACTGTTTTGTACCATCACAGCCCATGCACCACCTACTCCACCTCTACTGTACCAGGTCTCCCGACACCACAGCCCTAGTTTTGCCCCACTGTTTGGTACCATCACAACCCATGCATCACCTACTCCACCTCTGCTGTAATAAGTCTCCCGACACCACAGCCCTAGTTTTGCCCCACTGTTTGGTACCATCACAACCCATGCATCACCTACTCCCACCTCTACTGTACTAGGTCTCCTGACACCACAGCCCTAGTTTTGTCCCACTGTTTGGTACCATCACAGCCCATGCACCACCTACTCCACCTCTACTGTAATAAGTCTCCTGACTCCACAGCCCTAGTTTTGTCCCACTGTTTGGTACCATCACAGCCCATGCACCACCTACTCCACCTCTACTGTAATAAGTCTCCTGACTCCACAGCCCTAGTTTTGGCTCACTGTTTTGTACCATCACAGCCCATGCACCACCTACTCCATCTCTACTGTACCAGGTCTCCTGACTCCACAGCCCTAGTTTTGTCCCACTGTTTGGTACCATCACAGCCCATGCACCACCTACTCCACCTCTACTGTACCAGGTCTCCCGACACCACAGCCCTAGTTTTGGCTCACTGTTTTGTACCATCACAGCCCATGCACCACCTACTCCACCTCTACTGTACTAGGTCTCCTGACTCCACAGCCCTAGTTTTGCCCCACTGTTTGGTACCATCACAGCCCATGCACCACCTACTCCACCTCTACTGTAATAAGTCTCCCGACTCCACAGCCTTAGTTTTGGCTCACTGTTTTGTACCATCACAGCCCATGCACCACCTACTCCACCTCTACTGTACCAGGTCTCCTGACTCCACAGCCCTAGTTTTGCCCCACTGTTTGGTACCATCACAGCCCATGCACCACCTACTCCATCTCTACTGTACCAGGTCTCCTGACTCCACAGCCCTAGTTTTGTCCCACTGTTTTGTACCATCACAGCCCATGCACCACCTACTCCACCTCTACTGTAATAAGTCTCCTGACTCCACAGCCCTAGTTTTGGCTCACTGTTTGGTACCATCACAGCCCATGCACCACCTACTCCATCTCTAGTGTACCAGGTCTCCTGACTCCACAGCCCTAGTTTTGCCCCACTGTTTGGTACCATCACAGCCCATGCATCACCTACTCCACCTCTACTGTACTAGGTCTCCTGACACCACAGCCCTAGTTTTGTCCCACTGCCTGGTACCATCACAACCCATGCACCACCTACGCCACGTCTGTACTATACCAAGTCCCTCGTCATTAATATTTGTGACTGGACTAAAGCAGGAGCTATTCAGTGATCAGCTTCCCCCTCCTTAGCTGAATAGCAAGTTCATGCTCCGTCTGACACCTGCTTATGTCGCCCTGGAGTTGATGATTTCAGCAAGACTAGACACATTCCCACAGTGAGCAGCAACCCTCGACAGATGAAGTCATGCTGACCCCTGTGGTGTTTGGGGTAATAGGATATGAAGGAGTCAAATGGCCTTGTAAATAATTGTCCTAATTCTGCTCTGCCTTACAACCCTCGTCCCCCCGGTGTAACTCAGAGCTTTACAGAATTGCCTTCTATCTCCTAATTGTTCATCAATTCTGGCTCTTCTTTTGTTGGCCCCGGTTTCATCTTGGTAGTATGTTGAAGAGACTTCCAACTGCATCCATGGCATATCCATTATCCAGTCCCGGAGCCGTAGACAGGCTCTACCGTTGTACTAGCCGGCCTGGCAGTAGCCCAGAATAAGGCCATATGGTATCCTCCATTACATAGCTCTGGAATGCTCCAAACATCTCAAGGGGATCAACATTTGTCAAGGTCGTCTTCTAGGCGTACATTCAGATGTGATCTGGTGACATAAGTTTTCCTTACACTATTGAGCTGGACGATTCCTATATACCGTTCTAAGTGGTGGAATCGCCGGTAATGAATATGCGCCGTCAGAGAGCGCAAGAGATTGATAAGCTTAGTGTTATCCGCTAAAGTCCACATGTCTGTTACTTACATCAGAATGACTTACATTGGATATATTCTAATCTCTCGCTTACTTCAATATTCTCCACACTTATTTATTTCTATCTGCCGCACTCGCAGAGTTCCCCGCTCAGTAATTCAGATATCCGTGTAACCGACATTGCCTGGTGTGAGGGATTACTTACAGGTCAGTTCGTTCTTTATATTGGAGGTGATGCATCCTTCTGACAAAATGATGGTCCTGATTTTGGGGATTTACTGTACATGTTATTGAACTTTAAAGGGATTCTACCATTAAAACCTTTTTTTTCTCCCTAACACGTAGGAATAGCCTTAAGAAAGGCTATTCTTCTCCTACCTTTAGATGTCTTCTCCGCGCTGCCGTTCGATAGAAATCCGGGTTTTCTTTGGTATGCAAATGAGTTCTCTCACAGCACTGGGGGCAGAGACAACTGTGCATGCTCGGGCCACAAGAAAATGGCCGCTTAAACAGTCATTTGCAGCAGTGTTCTTTCCTCCTCTTATTCCTGGCCCCTAAAACAAATTCCCCCTCTTATTTCTGGTCCCTAGACTGATTCTCACTCCCATTATAGGTCCTGGTCCTAGTCTTGGTCCCTAGCATTGCTCCCTTTAACATTTGTGGTCTCCTGCTTCTCTGTTCCTCACATTCCTGATTCCTACAATTGCTCCCCCTCCCATGCATGGTCCCTAGCATTAGCATGGCTCTTCCTCACATGCCTGGTCACTCTTATTCCTTGTCGCCATTTTGGTTCCTCATCTTATTACTGTTCCCCAGCACAATTGCGTCTATCACTGCCACCCAGGGGCGGATCCAGGGCCGGGCGAGCCGGGCGCCCGGCCCTAATAAAATGGTCCCGGTCAGCCTCGGCATAGTCGGGCAAGTGCTGGGGCCCACAGAGCCTCTGGGGGCCCCCTGGCACATGCCTGTCACGATTTCAGCTCATCGGCGTCCGTCCGCCGATGAGCTGAATACATACGCGATGCAGGAGCTGTGACCTCAGCTCCTGCTTTAAAGCTCCGGCCCGGCTTGCGTGTGTAGGTGCGATGACGTCATCACATCGCGCCTACACACGCAAGCCGGGCCGTAGCTAAGCAGGAGCTGAGGTCACAGCTCCTGCATCGCGTATGTGACTGGAGTGAGAGAGCGGAGAGAGGAGCGTCGGGGGAACGATGGAAGGTGAGTGATAGAAGGTGAGTGTAAGTGTTTGTTTTGTATTAAATATTAAGGTGGAACATAATGAAGGGGGCCCATGAAAGGATGGAGGGGGGGAGAACAGCATGACACTGGGGCAGATGAAGGGGGGAGAACGGCATGACACTGGGGCAGATGAATGGGGGGACAGCATGACACTGGGGCAGATGGAGGGGGGGAGAACAGCATGATACTGGGGCAGATGGAGGGGGAGAACAGCATGACACTGGGGCAGATGAAGGGGGGGAGAACGGCATGACACTGTGGCAAATGAAGGGGGGCGGAGAACGGCATGACACTGAGGCAGATGAAGGGGGGAGAATAGCATAACACTGAGGCAGATGAAGGGGGGAGAATAGCATAACACTGGGGTGGATGGATGGGGGAGAATAGCATGACACTGGGGCAGATGAAGGGGCGAGAACGGCATGACACTGGGGCAAATGAAGGGGGAGAGAACGGCATGACACTGGAGCAAATGAAGGGGGGGAGAACGGCATGACACTGAGGCAGATGAAGGGGGGAGAATGGCATGACACTGGGGCAGATGAAGGGGGGGATGGCATGACACTGGGGCAGATGAATGGGGGGAGAATGGCATGACATTGGGGCAGATGAAGGGGGGAGAATGGCATGACACTGGGGCAGATGAAGGGGGGGATGGCATGACACTGGGGCAGATGAATGGGGGGAGAATGGCATGACATTGGGGCAGATGAAGGGGGGAGAATGGCATGACACTGGGGCAGATGAAGGGGGGGATGGCATGACACTGGGGCAGATGAAGGGGGGAGAATGGCATGACACTGGGGCAGATGAAGGGGGGGATGGCATGACACTGGGGCAGATGAATGGGGGGAGAATGGCATGACATTGGGGCAGATGAAGGGGGGAGAACGGCATGACACTGGGGCAGAGACGGGGGGGGGACATGAAACTGTGGGCAGATAAAGGGGGAGAATGGCATGAAACTGGGGACAGAGGGGGGGGGACATGAAACTAGGGGTAGATGAAGGGTGTATATGAAAATGGGGAGAGATGGAGGGGGGACATATAATTTACGGGTGACTGTAGGAGGATTATACTGTGTGGAATCACATGAAAAATGAATGAGAATGGGCGGAGTCAACATAAAAGTGGGCGGGGCCTAATTTGCTGCGGCGCGCTGCGCGTAGGGCCCCGCCAAAGTCAATTGCCCAGGGCCCTGCAAACCCTGGATCCGCCACTGCTGCCACCCCCAGCATGAGTCCCCCTATAATTTTCTTTCTTCGCAGCTATAAATTGAGTGGACTCTTCATTGCAGAATGACATGGGCTGCAGCCTCAACTTCTCTGGCAACTACTGTGATGCTCATTGGTGCTGGAAATGCTGCTTCTTCTGCTCCCTTTGTTCCAGTGACATTATCCGATACGGCAACTTCTCACCCCAATGTCCCTTGTCAGTCGCTTGCTCCAGTCCGGTAAAGTGGTGCAATGTCCACCAGTGTCTAGACAATTCACAGCAGGTGCAAGTCCAATGTGTGATTCTATCAATGTGCTAAAAAAAATTGATCAGAAACAGAATAATAATAATCATTTGCAGGACGCTCTTCTTGTGGGACATTTCAGCTTGGCTGTGGGCGGAGCAGGGTGGGAAACTGCGCCAAGAAACTGGCAGAAATCTTGAATGGAGTGGGGCTGAGTTCAGCCGCACCTACAAGCCACATTATAGGTTGGACTTGATGGACCTATGTCTTCATCCAACCTCATCTACTATGTAACTAAGAGGATGGATTCTCTCAATAATTCTGTTGGGTAATTTGTAAACCTGGCATAAGAAACGCCAGTCTTAAAAAATTCCCCCCAGAGCTTGGAAAACTGTGAAACTTTTCTATTAAAATTCATCCTATAGATGTGGTGAACTGAACTTTGATAACTTTTTCACAAAGAATCCGGTTCCTCGTGTGTTTCTGTTTGTACATCACATCCATTATCTTCTACGTCTCCTTCCATTATATGTACACATTGTGCGGGATATTTCCGTCTTCTTTTCTAAGCTTTGTACATGAATGTTAGTGGTTCTTTAGGCCCAGGCTGTGCACAGCAGGAGATATTGTACCGTCATTGAAGCATATCACAATCCATTCACTAACAATGAGCCACATAATGTGCGCTGCGTCTCCTACACTAATACATTAGATATGGCAGAATGGAGGACATAATAAGGCGCTCTCCGCCTGCCTTGGGCCTATACTGTATTACTTGGTGCCTCAGAATTTTATTAGGGAATCATAGTTATTGGCATGTTCCAGTATGAGCTGTATCACTAAGCTAGAAGCTTTGCCTTCCTTCTAGAAGCGAGTATAGAGTCTCACAGATGCACCTTATGGTGACCGACTCTTGCACCTCTGTGTGAATGGAGTAGCCATCATGCAGGCGTTGTATTGCTCCATTGATTTTTATGGAATCCTGAAGTTCAGTCCTTAGCTATTTCTGGCATTCCTATAGAAGTCAATGGAGCTGCAGTTGCAGATGGGGTTGGAGCCTACCAATCTGCAGCTTATCCCCTCTTCTGTAACAAGGCTGTGCAAGAAGTTCCAACTCTGACTCCTCTATTTTTCAATAGCCCGACTTTGATTCCGGATAAAACTCTCTATTCAGTTAAATGGCTGACAGCCATAGTCAGACAGAAGCATAGTCAGACATATGGAGGACATTTAAGGGCATTATTACCCTCTCCAGGAGCGATCGACCAAAAAAGATCACTATAAAAACAAAGAAGAGAGCAGCGAACGGATCCTTGTGTATTACCAGTGGGACCCGCCGTGAATGGATTTTCTACACTTGAAAAAGGGTCTATACCCACCTGAAACGCGTTGTGTGCATTGTCCAATAAAGCATTTCCAGTTCATTTCGGGTGAGTGCTGTAGGTTTGCTGAATCTTCTGAAGAAGCTGGTCCTTACTATCCCCAAAAAGATCGTGTCATCAGCAAGGTTAATAAAGGAACCCCAGGTGACCTCATGAGCTTTTTGTTCATGAGTCCACCATCCGGGGACACTGAACAACAATAGAACACATGGCAGGATTGGAGAAAGTCGCTTTTTGCTGCCCATCTACAGATCCCCTGGAAGGCTCTTGCAACAATGTTTTGTGGATGGATAAGACCAAAATAGAGATTTTTGGTTGAAATAAGAAGCATTATGTTTGGAGAAGGGAAAACCCAGCATTCCAGCACAAAACCCTCGTACCATCTGTGAAGGACGGCTGCGGCAGGATCATGGTTTAGGCCTGTTTTGCTGCCTCGGGGCCAGGACGCCTTGCCATCATCGATGGAACAATAAATTCGGAATTCTACCAGGAAATTCTAAAGGAAAATGTCAGGACATCTGTCCATGAGCTGAATCTCAAGCCAACGTGGGTCAGGGAAACAAGACGATGAAGCATAGAAGTAGTTGTACCAAAGATAAAGAAGAATAAAAATTTGGAAAGGCCAAGGCAAAATCCGGACCGTAATCCAGTAAAATGTTGTGGAAGGACCTGAAGTGAGTTGTTCATGGGTGGAAGTCCTCCAACATCACAGAGTTGAAGCCGCTGTACAGGACTAATCTACAACCATCCGAAACATGCACAAAGGGGTCACACCAGATACTGAATGCAAGGGTTCACATACTTTCAAACACGACCCATCTGGAGATACAAATCCCCCATGGCCCTATCTAAACATATAGTATATGGAGCATGCAACATAGTAGAGATGAGCGAACAGTATTCCATTGAATACCTCGCTCCCATAGGCATGCGTGTACGCGGCCGAACACAAAGGGGTTAAGCGCATCGAATATTCACTGCATATTCTGCTTACACTTATTCCTATGGGAGCGAGGTATTCCATCGAATACTAGTCGCTCATCTCTAATGTGATCTCAGTCCCCGCCTATCATGGGTTAAATGCTACACAACAGTATTTGCAGCACCACGTACATGACCCAGCGCTGGCACCAGCGTGCACCACTTAGCGCCCCTGACAGTGATTTCTAGAATTAGGCTATCGTTTTATGTCCTCTCATTATAACTACGGAGCTTTTGTTTTCTACTTATCAGTAAATTACAGTCCAGCTGGAGCTTTCTGCCATTGCATTAGATTTGTTCATTACCGCCTAGCGCGGGATTGATAAAGTTCTTGCGTTGTTGTTGAGGAGAACAATAGATGTGGAATTACTGTTTTTGTATTGTGCCCGGCTGTAGCCTGCGCCATGAATATCAGCTCGTGTTATATAAGATTTGGAATGTGTTCTCAATAGATGGAATAAATGTCCGATACAGTCTTACCAGAGCAGATCCCATGTGTATAAAGAACACGGGTCACTTACTGGACCAACTGTACAAGCACTGGTCAATTAAAGGGGTAGATTGTCCACAGATATGGCCGAGTGGTCCAGCCATTTAGAATGAGTTTCTATAGTACTCTGGATATTTTTTTTTAAAGAAACTCTCTAACCAGAACCCAGAATATGAACCCAGCACCACAGATAGATAGGTTAGTGTCACCAGAACCAGCATATCACCCCAGCCCTGCAGATAGATAGGTTAGTGTCACCAGAACCAGCATATCACCCCAGCCCTGCAGATAGATAGATTACTGTCACCAGAACCAGCATATCACCCCAGCCCTGCAGATAGATAGGTTACTGTCACCAGAACCAGTATATCACCCCAGCCCTGCAGATAGATAGGTTACTGTCACCAGACCCAGCATATCACCCCAGCCCTGCAGATAGATAGGTTAGTGTCACCAGAACCAGCATATCACCCCAGCCCTGCAGATAGATAGGTTACTGTCCCCAGACCCAGCATATCACCCCAGTCCTGCAGATAGATAGGTTACTGTCACCAGAATCAGTATATCACCCCAGCCCTGCAGATAGATAGGTTACTGTCCCCAGACCCAGCATATCACCCCAGTCCTGCAGATAGATAGGTTACTGTCACCAGAACCAGCATATCACCCCAGCCCTCCAGATAGATAGGTTACTGTCACCAGAACCAGTATATCACCCCAGCCCTGCAGATAGATAGGTTAGTGTCACCAGTACCAGCTTATCACCCCAGCCCTGCAGATAGATAGGTTAGTGTCACCAGACCCAACATATCACCCCAGCCCTGTAGATAGATAGGTTACTGTCACCAGACCCAGCATATCACCCCAGCCCTGCAGATAGATAGGTTACTGTCACCAGAACCAGCATATCACCCCAGCCCTGCAGATAGATAGGTTACTGTCACCAGAACCAGCATATCACCCCAGCCCTGCAGATAGATAGGTTAGTGTCACCAGAACCAGCATATCCCCCCAGCCCTGCAGATAGATAGGTTACTGTCACCAGAACCAGCATATCACCCCAGCCCTGCAGATAGATAGGTTACTTTCACCAGAACCAGCATATCACCCCAGCCCTGCAGATAGATAGGTTACTGTCACCAGAACCAGCATATCACCCCAGCCCTGCAGATAGATAGGTTAGTGTCACCAGAACCAGCATATCACCCCAGCCCTGCAGATAGATAGGTTAGTGTCTGCAGATGGGGTTTATATTTTGGGTTCTATTCCTTCTGACTGTCATGTGTGGGTTTTTTTGTTTGTTAGGGGGTAGATTAAGTCACTGACAGACACCTTTGTCGGCTTGTTTTAAGGGAATAGAAAGGTCAGGCTTTGAAATTCAACATGTCTATTCCTCTTTCCCCGACATCATCTGGCATGGAAGGGCCTTGTAGCCCCCATACACATGGGATAGTTTGCCAGACCTGCCAATTTCTACAAGGTGTAACATCTCTGCCGGTTCGAGTCACTGCGCCACCCTCTGCTCACGTGCTGCGGTGCAGGAGGCGTGTGCAGTTTGATTCCTTGCTTACGTTTTTTTGTTGCACTGTGTGAAAACGGCTCTAGTTCTGTGATTGAGTTTCCACCACACCCGTCTTCTGTCCTTGTTGCCTCTGTTCTTGAACTGGTTAATTTTAGCCTTGCCCTGTGATTGACAGCCTATCCACCTATCAACTCCAGGGCGGGTTCTTCCTCCCTATTTATCCTTGGCTCACATTCACACTGGTGCTTGCTATTGCCTTGTGCGTGCTGGCTTTTCTCTTACTGTTTATTCTTGTATTCTGATTCTTGACCTCTGGCTTTCTCTTTTAACTACTCTTTTGGATATCGATTTTGACACTGCATTGCTCGACTGTTACTGACCCCTGGCTAGTTACTGACCTCCCTTGTTGTTGTTTGTCTTGTCCGCATTTTGTGTGGCACTTATTTAGGAAGGGTTTTGTCGTCCAGTTGTCGCCTATTACCTAGGATAGGACCGGCAAGCAGGAAGGGACGGTGGGGGGCTTCAGACCAGGGCTTACTGTCTCTTGTTCCCCTTCCTTCAGGGTTCATCAGCAGCGACTGGGGAATTGTCATCCTAGAAATTCCCTAACACGAGGCCTATAGACAGATTTTGAGTTTTTAAGTTGTATGTGTTCCCTATAGAGTTTTCCCGTATCTGTTCCATGGAGCAGAACAAAAAAAAACAAACTAGAAAAACGTAATCCTATCATTGTCTCGAGTCTGGCTGTAAGACAACTGGCTGAAGCAGAAGTTAAGCCCCTCCCTCAACTAAGCCACACCCATTAGCCATTACTGAACCAAAAAATGGAACCCTTTGTATAATTTCTTCAAGCTTGTTTTTGGAACACTTAGAAGAAGCCATGCACTTAGAAAAAAACTACAGGACAGATAACCCCGTTTACTTTTGTTATTCATCTCAGGTTTAATGTTCCTTTAAAATAATACTTTCTTCATTCCTCGCTTCGTCCAGCTTCACTCAAGTGTAATGCAGCTACAAATCCCAGCCCAACTATGGGTCCGCTGACCCGAACTAACAGGACCGCAGATCCTTATGATGCTCTTAGTGCGGGTGATTACACTTTGCCGTCGGCCCAGGATTTCTGGCCGTGTTATGGGTGCAAAAATGCACCTGTGTGATGCTTGTATGAAGCTGGTGAATATTATCTGTAGGGAACAAAAAAAACTCTCCAAAAAATGTAGTAAAATTGTCTCATTTATCTTTAATTGTAACCTAAAAAAGAAAACCGCTTTTGCCGCTCATGACTTTGATGTTACGCCCCAGCGTGTAATCTGTGCCATTACGTTACATCTTGTTCCCCTGATGGGTAAAGTAGTTTGGCTTGTGTTCTTGTTGCGATCAGGAGGTCTGGATGGGCCTGAGTCATGTGAATGATGTCATCTGCTTTATGGCGGCTCTTGTTAGACAAACACTAGATGCAAAAACAGAACAAAAACAGGAGACAAGGCGAAAGGCTCTGAGGTTAAAAGTTTACACGAGATAACATTATTGTATTCCGCTTTTACTCATTTAACTTCTGCATTGTTGATCTACAAAGATCTAAATTGCTTTATAGTCAATGTTTCTTTGCAGACAGCCCGGGTTACTACATTAAAGGGATCCTATCATTAAAAGTCAATTTTTTGTCCCTAACACATAGGAATAGCCTTAAGAAAAGCTTTTGTTCTCCTATCTTTAAATGTCTTCTCTGCCCCGCAGTTCTGTATATAATCTGGTTTTCGTCGGTATGCAAATTAGTTCTCTCGCAGCACTGGGGGCGGGCCACAGCGCTCAAACAGCACTGGGGGCGTCCCCAGTGCTGCAAGAGAACTCTCCAGCGCCGCCTACATCTTCTTCAGGAACAGGCTCTTCACGTGTCTTCTTCCGGCGGTGGCTTCAAACTTCTAAGCTTCGGGCCTAGGACAAAGCCGACTGCGCATGCCTGCGGCCATTTTCTTGTGGCCGGCGGGCTTCCGCAGTCTGCTTTGCCCGAGACCCAGAAGTGTGAAGCCACCGCCAGAAGAAGACACAGGGAGAAGCTGTTCCTGAAGAAGATGGAGGTGGCGCTGGAGAGTTCTCTTGCAGCATTGGGGACGCCCCAGTGCTGTTTGAGCGCTGGGGCCCGCCCCTAGTGCTGTGAGAGAATTCATTTGCATACCGACGATAATCGGGATTTCTACAGAACAGAGAAGACATCTAAAGGTAGGAGAAGAATAGCCTTTCTTAAGGCTATTCCTACGTGTTAGGGACAAAAAAAATGACTTTTAATGAAAGGATCCCTTTAATTCCCGTAATAGATGACATCACAAATGATCAACTCCCCTCTCTGGACAGAGCAAGTCTAGAAGTCTCTCCAATAGATTTCAAGGTTTCGGCTCCAGACCATAGGCTGTAAAGCAAATCACAAAAGCTCAGGCAAGATGGCCGCCCCATAATCCCATATAGAAAAAAATTAGACTTGATTATCATTGGTCGGATCCTTCAACGGATAATAACCTGAAAGCTCGGCCTCATAGACTTGTTTAGACAGTGAACCTCGTAGACTTGTTTGTTCCTAATTTTTTATTAACGACACAATAAACCATTAGTCTTCATTGAATTGAAATATGATTGATCCTAAAGCCTTAGTCACACCTCTGCCTATCAAGTACATGTGATGTCCATGTTTCTTGCAGACGCCACACCTGCCCATTCGTCTCACTGCATTGTTTCAGACATACGTGTTATTTTGTAGACCAAGTATGCGGGAAAAGAACAGAGGATGCATGTGTGACAGTCTATGGGTCCGTAAAAAATGAGCAGGGTGCAGTACTGTTAGTAATGTGGATGGGTGAATAAGGCCTAACCAGTAACGTGCTCCTTATCCGACGTCTAACCCTGTAACCCTTTCCTTTGCTCCCTCAGTTCGCCTACGCTGTTTCAGTATTGAAGGAGTGCTCTAAGATGCGGCCCACGGACCCGACCATCCTGCTCCTCGCTGCCAAGGTCTGCATTGGACCACTGCATTGGGTAAGGAAGCTGAAGTAATGACTCTTACATAATGCATTAGGCACAGCGGTGCCACCGAGTGTAAAAATAGTCACAGAAATCCTGCCCCAGCTCTTACACCTGAAAGACCATTACTGGAATTACATAGATTACAATTAGGAACGGAAGGAGCAAAAAAAATCATATATGGAACAGAAGCAGAGGAATTCCCCGAGCACAAGGTGTCAGCGGCCGCGTCTGCTGACTAATGAAGCCGGTGTCTCGGCCTAATTTGCTCAAGTTCCTGTTTTATTCGGTTGTCAAGTGCGACATCCCAGCATTTTAATGAGAGCAATCTTTGATCCGGGATGTGAGCGATGCGAAGGCGAGCATAATAAGCAGCTTCTCATTGATTCCTATGAATATATCTGGACAGGTGGTGCTAAGCGGTGGCATCCGTATTAGGGCTGACAGTATTATCTGGGGATGCCCACTTATGGGCTGAATGTTGTCAGTAGACCCTGGGGGGCGCCGCTGCGATCCTACGTGTCCTCACCACCATCTATAGGCTAATATTCTGGTCGGGAAGTTTTTCTGGCAGGTAGAGATCAGATAGAAGTGGGAATAAAGATCACAAGGGGATACTATAAGAAAAAATATCCTTGTAGTATCCTTGTAGGGGATACTATGTCCTCTTATAGGAAACTCTCAGGCTGATTTAGGACATGAAACCACCCACAAGACATTGTAGACCTGGGTTTAGTGTCCCAAATCACCCTGTTATAAAGCAGTCCTCGGCAGCCTTAAAAACGAAAAACTTTATACATACCTAGAGATGAGTCCATTGAGTCTCATCAGACTCATCTCTGGTGCTCCCGATACTGCGCTGTTCTTTAGTGAGGCCGAAGATGTGCACCCCGACTTTATGGCACATGTGCCAGAGGTTCAGCGCACACGCATGACGCAGAGGTGTACTTCTCTGGATTAATCTAAAAACTGCATCAGTGAGTATAAGGATAAGGATTATTTGGGACACTAAACACAAACTGAGACAGTGATTCATAAGGGGAAAATGCATTTGATTTTGGTGACAGTAACCTATCTATCTGCAGGGCTGGGGTGATATGCTGGTACTGGTGACAGTAACCTATCTATCTGCAGGGCTGGGGTGATATGCTGGTACTGGTGACAGTAACCTATCTATCTGCAGGGCTGGGGTGATATGCTGGTTCTGGTGACAGTAACCTATCTATCTGCAGGGCTGGGGTGATATGCTGGTACTGGTGACAGTAACCTATCTATCTGCAGGGCTGGGGTGATATGCTGGGTCTGGTGACACTAACCTATCTATCTGCAGGACTGGGTGATATGCTGGTTCTGTTGACAGTAACCTATCTATCTGCAGGGCTGGGGTGATATGCTGCTTCTGGTGACACTAACCTATCTATCTGCAGGGCTGGGGTGATATGCTGATTCTGGTGACAGTAACCTATCTATCTGCAGGACTGGGGTGATATGCTGGTTCTGGTGACACTAACCTATCTATATGCAGGGCTGGGGTGATGTGCTGGGTCTGGTGACAGTAACCTATCTATCTGCCAGGCTGGGGTGACATGCTGGTTCTGGTGACACTAACCTATCTATCTGCAGGGCTGGGGTGATATGCTGGGTCTGGTGATAGTAACCTATCTATCTGCAAGGCTGGGGTGATATGCTGGGATCTGGTGACAGTAACCTATCTATCTGCAGGGCTGGGGTGATATGCTGGTTCTGGTGACAGTAACCTATCTATCTGCAGGACTTGGGTGATATGCTGGGATCTGGTGACAGTAACCTCTCTATCTGCAGGGCTGGGGTGATATGCTGGGATCTGGTGACAGTAACCTATCTATCTGCAAGGCTGGGGTGATATGCTGGGATCTGGTGACAGTAACCTATCTATCTGCAGGGCTGGGGTGATATGCTGGTTCTGGTGACAGTAACCTATCTATCTGCAGGACTTGGGTGATATGCTGGGATCTGGTGACAGTAACCTCTCTATCTGCAGGGCTGGGGTGATATGCTGGGTCTGGTGACAGTAACCTATCTATCTGCAGGGCTGGGGTGATATGCTGGTTCTGGTGACAGTAATCTATCTATCTGCAGGGCTGGGGTGATATGCTGGGTCTGGTGACAGTAACCTATCTATCTGCAGGACTGGGGAGATATGCTGGTTCTGGTGACAGTAACCTATCTATCTGGAGGGCTGGGGTGATATGCTGGTTCTGGTGACAGTAACCTATCTATCTGCAGGGCTGGGATGATATGCTGGTTGTGGTGACAGTAACCTATCTATCTGCAGGGCTGGGGTGATATGCTGATTCTGGTGACAGTAACCTATCTATCTGCAGGGCTGGGGTGATATGCTGGTTCTGGTGACAGTAACCTATCTATCTGCAGGGCTGGGGTGATATGCTGGTTCTGGTGACAGTAACCTATCTATCTGCAGGACTTGGGTGATATGCTGGGATCTGGTGACAGTAACCTCTCTATCTGCAGGGCTGGGGTGATATGCTGGGTCTGGTGACAGTAACCTATCTATCTGCAGGGCTGGGGTGATATGCTGGTTCTGGTGACAGTAACCTATCTATCTGCAGGACTGGGGAGATATGCTGGTTCTGGTGACAGTAACCTATCTATCTGGAGGGCTGGGGTGATATGCTGGTTCTGGTGACAGTAACCTATCTATCTGCAGGGCTGGGATGATATGCTGGTTGTGGTGACAGTAACCTATCTATCTGCAGGACTGGGGTGATATGCTGGTTCTGGTGACACTAACCTATCTATATGCAGGGCTGGGGTGATGTGCTGGGTCTGGTGACACTAACCTATCTATCTGCAGGGCTGGGGTGATATGCTGGGTCTGGTGACACTAACCTATCTATCTGCAGGGCTGCGGTGATATGCTGGGTCTGGTGACAGTAACCTATCTATCTGCAGGGCTGGGGTGATATGCTGGTCCTGGTGACAGTAACCTATCTATCTGCAGGGCTGGGGTGATATGCTGGGTCTGGTGACAGTAACCTATCTATCTGCAGGGCTGGGGTGATATGCTGGGGTCTGGTGACAGTAACCTATCTATCTGCAGGGCTGGGGTGATATGCTGGTTCTGGTGACACTAACCTATCTATCTGCAGGGTCGGGGTGATATGCTGGGTCTGGTGACAGTAACCTATCTATCTGCAGGGCTGGGGTGATATGCTGGGTCTGGTGACACTAACCTATCTATCTGCAGGGCTGGGGTGATATGCTGATTGTGGTGACAGTAACCTATCTATCTGCAGGGCTGGGGTGATATACTGGTTCTGGTGACAGTAACCTATCTATCTGCAGGGCTGGGGTGATATGCTGGTTCTGGTGACACTAACCTATCTATCTGCAGGGCCGGGGTGATATGCTGGGTCTGGTGACAGTAACCTATCTATCTGGAGGGCTGGGGTGATATGCTGGTTCTGGTGACACTAACCTATCTATCTGCAGGACTGGGGTGATATGCTGGGTCTGGTGACAGTAACCTATCTATCTGCAGTACTGGGGTGATATGCTGGGTCTGGTGACAGTAACCTATCTATCTGCAGGGCTGGTGTGATGTGCTGGTTCTGGTGACACTAACCTATCTATCTGGAGGGCTGGGGTGATATGCTGGTCCTGATGACAGTAACCTATCTATCTGCAGGGCTGGGGTGATATGCTGGTCCTGATGACAGTAACCTATCTATCTGCAGGGCTGGGGTGATATGCTGGTTCTGGTGACAGTAACCTATCTATCTGCAGAGCTGGGGTGATATGCTGGTTCTGGTGACACTAACCTATCTATCTGCAGGGCTGGGGTGATATGTTGGTTCTGGTGACAGTAACCTATCTATCTGCAGGGCTGGGGTGATATGCTGGTTCTGGTGACAGTAACCTATCTATCTGCAGGACTGGGGTGATATGCTGGTTCTGGTGACACTAACCTATCTATCTGCAGGGCTGGGGTGATATGCTGGTTCTGGTGACACTAACCTATCTATCTGCAGGACTGGGGTGATATGCTGGTTCTGGTGACAGTAACCTATCTATCTGCAGGACTGGGGTGATATGCTGGTTCTGGTGACAGTAACCTATCTATCTGGAGGACTGGGGTGATATGCTGGTTCTGGTGACAGTAACCTATCTATCTGCAGGGCTGGGGTGATTTATTGGTGCTTCTGACAGACTCCCTTTATAGGGGTATTCCCATGACGCTTGTAAACTAACCTGCAGGCTGTTGTGCTCTCTTCACTTCCTGCTTTTCTCGGCACATTGCTGGGCGGGGTGGCACTTGCACAGGATTGGTTGTAAATGAATTATCACAGTGTGAAGCTGGTGTAGCAGAGCTGGATTTGAGTCAGTTTGCATGAATTCTCCGCAATGTCCTTGGCGCGACGCTCCCTCCTTACTAGGTCCATTCATTTGGGCCTAATCCAGAGTGGGATGTCGGTGCACTGTACCAGTCGCGGCTAACCGTTTTTTGGAGCAGATTTTGAGTCAGCCTCCGCGTTAAAATCCTGTCCAAAAAACCCCCGTGTGAACTTACTCTACAGAGGAGCTTTCATGTCCTCTGGTATCGGCGGTATTATACACAATTTGTATAGTATATTATACCGCCTGGGGTGCCATGCTTGTCCTTCGTCTGATCTAGCACTGCCATCATTTCAGTGTGAACAGAGCCTCAGACAATCCCTTATAATGTCACAGAGTTTCCGTGCGGCAACCTCTTCCCCGCTGTGTACGGTTGCGTTGCCGCTTTCGCCACCTGTTTCTCCGTCACTGCCCGCTGCTGCTCCTTCTTTTTACATTTATGCTTTGTGATACCATTTGATATTTGACAAACCATTTTCCTCCACAACTCCTGCAGCAAAACTATAATTTGGACAATCGTAATTACAGACATGTTCACATTTTCCAGGACATTTCACTGCGCAGACACGGCAAATGACTACTTGTCACGTCTGTAGAGACTCAGCGCACGAGGAGCATTGGTGAATTAAGTCCAAACATGAAAATTATATTTAGCTGTGTAAGATTCCTGGGTGTGCGGCCAGACCTGCGCTAACATGGAGATGATATATACTCTGCGTACTGCTATATATACCCCCGCCACATGTATACAATGGCCGCTGTGTACAGGATCCGGCAGGGGGCCAGGCACATTCATCTCAATGAGAGAAGGTTACAGAGGGCGCCAGGTCTGTCCTGTGAGGTCCTTAACAAAACCAAAATGTCTTCTCTGACAGCTTCAGGAAAGTGCACAGCAGCCGAATACTGGCGGGAACGCCGATGTACTCAGGCTGTACGTATTCTGGAGTACACGGCGCCCCCTGTGACCTCTCTGTAATGTGCCCTGTAATAAATCCAGCCGCGCACAACTGGAACTGTAGGTGCGGATATCGTATTATTGGGGTTGAGGAAATTCAGTGATACAGCAATGAATATTCTATCTATCTATCTATCTATCTATCTATCTATCTATCTCCTATCTATCTATCTATCTATCTATCTATCTATCTCCTATCTATCTATCTATCTATCTATCTATCTATCTATCTATCTCCTATCTATCTATCTATCTATCTATCTATCTATCTCCTATCTATCTATCTATCTATCTCCTATCTATCTATCTATCTATCTATCTATCTATCTATCTATGTATCTATCATCTATCTCCTATCTATCTATCTATCTATCTATCTATCTATCTATCTATCTATGTATCTATCATCTATCTCCTATCTATCTATCTATCTATCTATCTATCTATCTATCTATCTATCTCCTGTCTATCTATCTATCTATCTATCTATCTATCTCCTATCTATCTATCTATCTATCTATCTATCTATCTATCTATCTATCTATCTATCTATGTATCTATCATCTATCTCCGATCTATCTATCTCCTATCTATCTATCTATCTATCTATCTATCTATCTATCTATCTATCTATCTCCTATCTATCTATCTATCTATCTATCTATCTATCTCCTATCTATCTATCTATCTATCTATCTATCTATCTGTCTGTCTGTCTGTCTGTCTGTCTGTCTGTCTGTCTATCTATCTATCTATCTCCTATCTATCTATCTATCTATCTATCTCCTATCTATCTATCTATCTATCTATCTATCTCCTATCTATCTATCTATGTATCTATCATCTATCTCCGATCTATCTATCTCCTATCTATCTATCTATCTATCTATCTATCTATCTATCTATCTATCTATCTATCTATCTATCTTCTATCTCCAATCTATCTATCTCCTATCTATCTATCTATCTATCTATCTATCTATCTATCTATCTCCTATCTATCTATCTATCTATCTATCTATCTATCTATCATCTATCTATCTATCTCCTATCTATCTATCTATCTATCTATCTATCTATTATCTATCTCCTATCTATCTATCTATCTATCTATCTCCTATCTATCTGTGGGGCAATGAGCAGTGTGTGTTAGATTTCCCTACAGCACCTCCGCAGGATGCACAAAGTATTACACAGTTGTCATTGAAATAACTGTCCATGTGATGAATGGACGTGCTGAGTCCTCCAGAAGAAGAGGAGCTGTTCATAACTAAAAGAGAAGGATCCTGGACAGGGAACCCCTACATAAAATCTGACTTTAATAATTCACTTTTGGGGTATCCAAGGTGCATGATGGTCCCCTGTCCTCCATTCTGCACAGTAGAGCTTCACGTCCTACCCCACAGCTTGTTCTGCTTGGCATTGTGACATGGCTGAGCAGATGTTGTTTCTTTTTGTTATCCCTCCGACTACTTTGTTAGGCCTCCTGCAGTCAGCCGTCCTCAGGTCCGCCATCTTGTGCGGACTCTCAAACCCCCAGGCACATCTGCTCAATGTCAGCGAGAAGTGCTGCCCTTGTACTGCAAAGTGAAGTCAGAAGATAGTGGTTTGTGTCTCATAAATTCCAAATGCAGAGACTTAGAGGACACGATGACAAACTAGGAAACCACATTGGCTTGTACCCAAAAAACATTTTAACGGCTTTCATCTGCTTGTGTGCTGCGTATGGAGAAGTGGCGCTTCACGTTCTGGAGATCATGAGCTGAATCTAATACACGGTTTTTCACAAAATCTTGCTGCCAACTTTGTCTTATTATAAATATATATTTAGCATTTTTTCATCCTCCCGATTTAGCCTGAGATAAACCGCCATATATAGAGACGTGTCACACACTTGACCTCGGCAAGGGAGGGCCGAGGGGGGCAATTAAATATGGATCGTAAATGTTTTATATAGAACTAAGCTGCGTGTAGATCAGTCCTGCGCTTCGAGGTTGGGATACTGGGTTTTGTAGGCAAATCTGGGCAATGCGATAACCAATTCATGTTAAAGGGGCTTTCCAGGCTTATCAATTGATGACCTATCTATCAATTAAAGGGGTTTGACAACTGGGACCCCCATTGATCAACTGCTCGAAGCTTGTTTATTAGTCACATGGACTGTTCGTAACTCAGTCTCATTCAAGTGAATGATGAGCTGTGATACTAAGCCTTGTTTGGACATGGTGGCCATCCACCAACCATCCACTACTCCTTCCATCTGGACCATCCAGGGTTGCACAGCATCAGCAGTAACCAAGAGTATTTCAGTATTAGTCTTCATGTATCTCTGGGCCTATGCAACCATTTCTGCTTAGTGGTGACCAAATAGTCAGTTTATGTACAATCACATGCCTCTCTAGGATCGTACAACTTGGACTTCATGAGACTCTAGAGACACCAAGAGTTTCACATACCTGTTTGTTGCTTTATAATGGTATTTTAGCAATGAATTTGCCTGCAGAAACTTTCCTCGGTTTGCCTTTATCTGCACGAACCCATCTGTGCTTTGAATCAGCCACAAATCTCTTCCCAGTACGATGATCTAGGTTTATGGTCTTTTAGCAATGAATTTGCTTTGAATCAGCCACAAATCTCTCCCTGCTGAAACCTTCTTCAGTTTACCTTTATCTGCACGAACCCATCTGTGCTTTGAATCAGCCACAAATCTCTTCCTAGTACTATGATCTAGGTTAATAGTATTTTAGCAATGAATTTGCTTTGAATCAGCCACAAATCTCTCCCTGCAAAAACCTTCCTCGGTTTACCTTTATCTGCACGAACCCATCTGTGCTTTGAATCAGCCACAAATCTCTTCCCAGTACGATGATCTAGGTTACGTTTTTGTGGACTATCCAATGTTTTCATACCTTGTCCAAGGCATTGCACTACTTGAAGCTTTTCGGCAGCTGAGAGATCCTTTTTTCTTTCCCATCTTTCTTGAAACCTTTGGCCTGCTTAATAATGTAGAACATCTTTCTTAAGGCTGGGGTCCCACATGGGGTAAACGCCGGGGGTTGGCCATGATGGTGTTTTACAGTCCTGCAATCCTGGGAAAAGTTTCAGGGGAAAAACCGTAATGTGTTGCCAACGCAGTTTTTCCCGCAGTCTTTCTTTTGGTGGGCCGCTACCTGGGGTCTTAGTCTAAGTAGGTTTCCTTTACTTGGCCTCGCCTGGCAAACGTCTTATCACAGGTGTTGGAGATGATTTCATTGATGGAAAGAGCCCCGAGGCACAAGACCAGCAATAAGTTTCATGGAAAACCAAAAAGTTCATCGATACGACACTTAAATGTGATTTGCCTAATAATTTGGATATCCTTTATGCAGGAGCGTGGCTACTCTATAGGGGGCAGAGGGAGCAGTCGCACTGAAATCCTATTTCCTGACATATGTGCTGTGCAGATCATATACAATCACTGTGAGAGGCGATGAGTGTTAGTTCCTTTACTTTGGTATCTGAATCATTTAATAGGTATATCATTGCTCCGAGCAGTCATGCTGACATGTTTACTAGCGCCTGAGATATTGTGATGTGGAGACTGTCATAATCGCTGCTAATATGTATACAGGAGAGGCGTCTGGCAGCGGAAACTTCTCTTCTCGTCATTGAAAAAGCTTCCATACTTGTCTGAGTTTGCACATTTATATTTTAGTAGGGGGAATGGCTGTCAGCTCAAGTATACAGCCCTGGAGATTTAGCATTTGGCCCTGTACAAGTGGTAGGAACCTTGGATCATTCCCGGGGCTCATGAGCAGGGGGAAAACAGTGATGGGGACGCAGCACTACATTAGCGCGGCGTCCTCTTCCCTCTCCAGATCAGTGGGGGTCCTGTGGATAGGGGAATGTGAGTCCTTAATGGCCAAGATCAATCCCTATATTTTTAATACTAATATACACCGAGATTGCCCCTTCATGGAGGGCAACTGGGGAGCCGGAACGCTCGTTCCTCTGTGTCTCTCGGTCATACGACTCCATATTCAGACACCGAATAGTCTAGATCTGGTGAAGAAATCTCACTTTAGTGTAAAAAACTGGAAAAATATATATATATATTAGCCTGTCTGGCACCTCACCTGGGTGTGAACCTGTCACAACAACAACAAATGCATAAACCAGTGGGGGATGGCAGCAACCGGACTCAACGCCGGTTTAGTTTTTATTAAGTATCCTGCCGACCGTAACACCACCTCTCTTTATTAACAAATACAAGGCACAACACATTTCGGGGAGGATTTCCTGCTTTATCAAGTGCACACAGTTACCACCTGCCTGGTTTGTCCAAGAGACCGACAGACACTTGAACAAACCAGGCAGGTTTGTGAAACGCGTTGTGCCTCGTATTTGTTAATAAAGAGACGTGGCTTGTATCTATGTCTCAGGGCAGGTTCACACCTGCGCCAGGTCTCTGCTTTGCAGGTTTCCGTCTTCTGTCCGAGAAACTGGACAGGTGACTGAAACCGGCGGTCAGTTTTCAAACCCATTCATTTGAATGGGCTTGCATAGTGTCCTGTGAGCGTCTTCTTCTTCTCCGTGGTGAAACTGTTTTTCGGACATGCAGGACTTTGTGTCTGGTTAAAAAAAAAAACAACGTTTCGCTGTGGTAGTCCGGGCCAGGTCCGTGTATCTGGAGGCCTTGTCAAAACTTTGAGTTGGAGCCTCCATTATTTTCTTCTACTGCCCTTAGTGAGACGCATCAATGACAACCTCTGACCCCAAGTAGTGCAACCCTTCTGAGGTTCTGCCATATTAGGAGAAAAATTCTTCCACCCTCGGTTTGATCCACTGGACAACAAAAATCAGACTTTAGCACTCTTTCGTCCCATGGAGACTGACGCAGATGTGACTACACCCTAAAATCTTATTTTCTTTAGACACAGAAATCCCAAGTCCTTCTCTTATTCTGTCTTTCCAAGTTTTCCTCCATTTATTGTATACTAGCATTTGCTCGCGACTTCGTCCGCGGGTCGTTGTTGTGAACGATGCGGCTACGCCCGTGGACCCCCACTGACTCCCAAACCCCTCTTTTGTGAAGCATACCGTCAAGTCCTCCCTTGCGGGACCCATTCCGCGCAGCAGTGTAGTAGCCACGGGCCAGTGTAAGCCGTCTTGCGGGACCCTCACCTCCTGGGAGGGCCCAGAAATGCCTACTTTGCGTCCCCCTGCCCCGTGGTACTAGGCTCCTCCTTGGACAGCCAAATTCTTTTCCCCAAACTCGCCGTGCATGGCCCTCTTCTTCACTCCTGGCCCCCCCCCCCCCCCAAAAAAAAAAAAAAAAAAAATTTTCCCCCACGGGCCTCCAGGCACGCGGCTCTATGCACCTTCCTGGGCCCCCAATCCCCTCTCCCTTGATCTGTCCTCCCGTGCGGTCCCCTGGCCACCGAAACACCGCTCCTGTGTACCCACGGTGGTGCGCCTGGCAACATTCCCTGCACGGCACTGATATACACACCCAGCCGGCATATCCGTTGTACGTGCGGTGTCCCGCAGATTCAGGCTGCGCAGCCGCCTTGGGCCCGACCTGGGAGTGTGAGGCATCTTGGCAGGAGCACAGAGTGTTCCCAGCCACTGGACCTTCCGAGCGGCGCTTAGTTGAATCAGCATGGCAGCGTCACACTGTAGCCGCGAGCAGCCGCCATTTTCTCACGGCCGCAGATGCTCCGTCGGCCACACCCACAGACTTCAGCGGACTTATCGGGGAGCGCACATTGTCCATCATCCTGCCCCGCACGTGACGCAAACCTATCGGTGGCCAGACGAACGAGCCGGGCTGACGTCATCTCAGGTCCTGCAACGGAGCCAGAGCAGACTTTCGCCGGTAACGGGGAGTTCGGGGGCTGGAGCAGTATACAAAGTAGCCTATCTTTGTGGCAAATCTCACGCCAATCCGTTCAGCCGTTTGGGCGTCATTGAGGAACAAACATCCAAACACACAAACATCCAAACACACAAACTTTCACCTTTATAATATTAGTAGGATACAGTGATACTATTACTGCCATATAAGAGGTGGAATCCTCCATACACCTGCCCTACCTATAATCCGCACGTAGGAGCAGGAACGATCCTTTGCTTTTGGCCTCAGCCTTCTGCTCCATTATTGGTAACACCAGCAGGTAGTCACTTCATGAACGGGGAACGTGGTCGATTTCTTGTGTCGATAAGAATCTAGAGAGGTTTGAGCTGTGCCGCGGCAGCGAGCGGGATTGTGAGCTGAAGGTCTAATGATTACTGCTTGTTAAAGGTGAATTAATGTCTGGATTTCATGCTCCAGTTCTAGTGGCTTATAGCTCAACCAGGATAATGTGCATCTGGCATACAGGATGTTCCGAGGTGCTGCATTGTTGTATATTTCACACTGAGCCTTCAGAAAGCCCCGCACAAGTGGGTGAGGGTGAAACGAGGACAGACGAAAGCGCAACGCCATTCTATACATACCCGATTTCTGCAAGAATATATTACAGAGCAAATCGATCTCTTTATATGTAAAGCGTGACTGTGGGAATTCTGCAAATTGGTGGAAGGTGGAAGAGAATCTGGTTATATTGTGTACGATGGATTTATATCTGAGGAGTGTCATAGACTCCACCTAGGAAGAAAGATGGCCACACCTTAAAGCGTATCTAAGCCATGATTGTATTTTTTGTTATTTTGGAAAGAAATATTGCAATGATGGGACAAGTTTAATTTTAAAAAAAAATAATGAAAGAAAAATACTTCTTTCTCCACTTATTTCCCTCCTCTCCTCCTGCACGGATCATTGCTTTGTAGTCACTTATTATAGTCCGGCAGCCCATACACAGAGAGCAGAAGGATAAGGAGAGATGGATAATATCTAATATCTTAACGCCTTACAGTCTTCGCCGCAGAAAATACCGAAAATTGGCAGAGATAAAAGTCCTGCACGGAGGGGTTCTTTCTCTGCCACTTTCAGTTTGGCAAGGGGTTGTCTAGGGAGTTTTATCTTATTTGCTTTTTTGGGGGTTTTATTCATTCTGGACCAGGGATGCCAACCCTGGGTCACACGATTGCAACCAGCATCTGGCCCCTGGGTCACACGATTGCAACCAGCATCTGGCCCCTAGGTGACATGATTGCAACCAGCATCTGGCCCCTAGGTGACATGATTGCAACCAGCATCTGGCCCCTAGGTGACATGATTGCAACCAGCATCTGGCCCCTGGGTCACATGATTGCAACCAGCATCTGGCCCCTAGGTGACATGATTGCAACTAGAATCTGGCTCCTAGGTCACATGATTGCAACCAGCATCTGGCCCCTGGGTCACATGATTGCAACCAGCATCTGGCTCCTGGGTCACATGATTGCAACCAGCATCTGGCCCTTGGGTCACATGACTGCAACCAGCATCTGGCGCCTAGGTCACATGTTTGCAACCAGCATCTGGCCCCTAGGTCACATGATTGCAACTAGCATCTGGCCCCTAGGTCACATAATTGCAACCAGCATCTGGCCCCTAGGTCACATGATTGCAACTAGCATCTGGCCCCTAGGTCACATAATTGCAACCAGCATTTGGCCCCTGGGTCACATGATTGCAACCAGCATCTGGCCCCTAGGTCACATGATTGCAACCAGCATCTGGCCCCTGGGTCACATGATTGCAACCAGCATCTGGCCCCTGAGTCACATGATTGCATCCACCATCTGGCCCCTAGGTCACATGATTGCAACCAGCATCTGGCCCCTGGGTTAAATGATTGCAACTAGCATCTGGCCCCTGGGTCATATGATTGCATCCAGCATCTGGCCCCTAGGTCACATGATTGCATCCAGTATCTGGCCCCTAGGTCACATGATTGCAACCAGCATCTGGCCCCTAGGTCACATGATTGCATCCAGCATCTGGCCCCTAGGTCACATGATTGCAACCAGCATCTGGCCCCTGGGTCATATGATTGCATCCAGCATCTAGCCCCTAGGTCACATGAGTGCAACCAGCATCTGCCCCCAGGTCACATGATTGCACCCAAAATCTTGGTCGCCATGCCTCCCCACTCTTTTTTCTCAAGATACCAGTTCTATTGGGACTGGCTTTGCTATAATCTGTGAGCCCATCATAACTCAGCTAACTACAGTGAAAATGGGAGAGGAAGAAGGATCTGGATCAACCTGGGAACCAAGTGCTGGTTCCAATCACTCAGGGTAGGAATCAGCCGAAACCCCAAGGTTGGCATGAAAAATCTCCTGAAGAACTACAGTCCTATGAAAAAGTTTGGGCACCCCTATTAATCTTAATCATTTTTAGTTCTAAATATTTTGGTATTTGCAACAGCCATTTCAGTTTGATATATCTAATAACTGATGGACACAGTAATATTTCAGGATTGAAATGAGGTTTATTGTACTAACAGAAAATGCGCAATATGCATTAAACCAAAATTTGACCGGTGCAAAAGTATGGGCACCTCAACAGAAAAGTGACATTAATATTTAGTACATCCTCCTTTTGCAAAGATAACAGCCTCTAGTCGCTTCCTGTAGCTTTTAATCAGTTCCTGGATCCTGGATAAAGGTATTTTGGACAAACAATTCAAGTTCAGTTAAGTTAGATGGTCGCCGAGCATGGACAGCCCGCTTCCAATCATCCCACAGATGTTCAATGATATTCAGGTCTGGGGACTGGGATGGCCATTCCAGAACATTGTAATTGTTCCTCTGCATGAATGCCTGAGGATTTGGAGCGGTGTTTTGGATCATTGTCTTGCTGAAATCTCCATCCCCGGCGTAACTTCAACTTCGTCACTGATTCTTGAACATTATTCTCAAGAATCTGCTGATACTGAGTGGAATCCATGCGACCCTCAACTTTAACAAGATTCCCGATGCCGGCATTGGCCACACAGCCCCAAAGCATGATGGAACCTCCACCAAATCTTACAGTGGGTAGCATGTGTTTTTCTTGGAATGCTGTTTCTTTTTGGACGCCATGCATAACGCCTTTTTTTATAACCAAACAACTCAATTTTTGTTTCCAAAATGAAGCTGCCTTGTCCAAATGTGCTTTTTCATACCTCAGGCAACTCTATTTGTGGCGTACGTGCAGAAACGGCTTCTTTCTCATCACTCTCCCATACAGCTTCTTTCTCATCACTCTCCCATACAGCTTCTATTTGTGCAAAGTGCGCTGTATAGTTGACCGATGCACAGTGACACCATCTGCAGCAAGATGATGCTGCAGCTCTTTGGAGGTGGTCTGTGGATTGTCCTTGACTGTTCTCACCATTCTTCTTCTCTGCCTTTCTGATATTTTTCTTGGCCTGCCACTTCTGGGCTTAACAAGAACTGTCCCTGTGGTCTTCCATTTCCTTACTATGTTCCTCACAGTGGAAACTGACAGGTTAAATCTCTGAGACAGCTTTTTGTATCCTTCCGCTGAACAACTATGTTGAACAATCTTTGTTTTCAGATCATTTGAGAGTTGTTTTGAGTAGCCCATGATGCCACTCTTCAGAGGAGATTCAAATAGGAGATCAACTTGCAATTGGCCACCTTAAATACCTTTTCTTATGATTGGATACATCTGGCTATGAAGTTCAAAGCTCACTGAGGTTACAAAACCAATTTTGTGCTTCAGTAAGTCAGTAAAAAGTAGTTAGGGGAATTCAAATCAATAAAATGATAAGGGTGCCCATACTTTTGCACCGGTCAAATTTTGGTTTAATGCATATTGCACATTTTCTGTTAGTACAATAAACCTCATTTCAATCCTGAAATATTACTGTGTCCATCAGTTATTAGATATATCAAACTGAAATGGCTGTTGCAAACACCAAAATATTTAGAACTAAAAATGATTAAGATTAATAGGGGTGCCCAAACTTTTTCATAGGACTGTATGTAAAGTAAAATTCCATGTACAACCCCTTTAATATAAAATATATTGGCTGTCTATAGTCGCCACTAGGGGGAGCTTAGGAACTTACTGTATACTGTGTAATATTTGTTCAGTGAATTTAGTTTGTTTTCACAGGAATTTAGTCACTGTATTTTTTCATGAATTAGAGCATGATCATGGCTGCCACATATGACGGAATTACAGCAGGAGTCGGAGTCGGGCTGTGGAAAATAGAGGAGTTGGAGTTGATGGTTTGGCCCTTTGTATTTACAGCAGTGGGTACAGGGCATAGTGGAGACTCATCCATCAGAATCCACCTAAATCCCATTAATGTTTATAACATGACATCAATTCATTACCTCATCCCGATAACGGGTTTGATAAATTAATTGCAACATTTGGAAGTAAAATTTGTTGTCCCAGGATGAACATTGGAGGGTCTGGGGAAATCTCCGGCTTACACCTTATTACAGCCTTAGATAACTCACTAGCCAGTTTCGCACTTCACTGGGAGCCGGTTATAACTTTATTATGTAGATAAAACTTGGCAAGCGAGACTTCCCTCCAGAATCTCACATCCCCTCGCTCTCCATTGCATTCCGCTAATGAATAAACGTAAACTACAAGCCGTGTTTCCCACAATGACAGATGTTATCTCCATCTCGTTCCCGTGGTTTTGCTTTGCACAATCCTTTACGAAGCCGATCTCCATGAAAACTGCATCAAGAAGCGCAGTTCAAAAAGACTACAAATTTTTTGCAACCTCTTAAGTCGCATTATGCCATGATCCTATGTCCTCCAAGCCTTGGTTCTCTATTGTTCTGTGTCGTGAAGGTGTCCATATGCATTCGATGAGAGGACGGTGATCTTTCATGGATGACGCCCTATGTATGAAGTATTACAAAGTATTGGGTGGAAGTATTAAACATTGGGCATCTAAACTGCTAAATTTCACAAAAGATCAGTTTGGCTGACATTGTTTGGCTAAATTTCGGTAATGTCTGGGACAACTTTTCATGATATCTAAACTTTCCAACAACTTTTGAGTTTGTGACAGTGTTTGTGTTATTAACATTTTGTAATATACTTTATTAACAAATTTTGGATCCTTTCTGATGAGATCTACTTTCTGGTCCTTCTTCATGATCCCCTCTTACTAGCAGCACATGGGACAGATTTGGGGATCACTGCGAGTATTGGTGGTAGCTCCTACATAGCACTGACATATGATGAACTCTTCTTCTTCAGTCCAAAGTTTCCATTCATTCCACATATTGGAGCCCCAAATATCTGACTAACCTTGTTCTTAAGCACCAAGTGTCAGAGTACCCTTGTTATTGAGCCCAAATGTCGGTGTACCCTTGTTCTGGAGACCACATGTCAGTGTCTCTGTGTTCTTGAGCCCCCGAGTGTCTTTGTATACTTGTTCTAGAGCTTCAAATGTTGGTGTACCCTTGTTTTGGAGACCCACATATCAGTGTTCTTGAGCCCCCGAGTGTCTTTGTATCCTTATTCTAGAGCTTGAAGTGTCAGTGTACTCTTGTTTTGAGGCCCAAAGTGTATCCTTGTTCTGAAACCCCAAGTGTTAATGTATCCTTGTTCTTGAGCCTCAAGCGCCAGTGTATCCTTGTTCTGGAGACCCACATATCAGTGTATCTTTGTTCTGGAGACCCACATATCAGTATATCCTTGTTCTTGAGCCCCAAGTGCCTGTTTAGTCTGGTTCTGGAGACTTACATTTCAGTGTACCCTTGTTTTAGAGCTTCGTGTGTCAGCATACTCTTCTTTTGAGGCCTCAAATGTATCCTTGCTCTGGAACCTCAAGTGTTGGTATATTCTTGTTCTCGAGTCCCAAGGTGTGTCCTTGTTCCGGAGTACCAAGTGTTAGTATGGCCATGTCCTTGACCCTCAGAGTACCCTTGCTGTAGAGCTCCCCATCTCCACATACCCCAAGTGTATCCTTGTTCTGGAGCCCCATATGTCAGTGCACCCTTTGTTCTAGACCAGAAGTTCCCAAACTTTTTTTCTCGTAGACCACTTTCAAAATTTTACTGGTTTCAGTGGACCCCCTGCTGCTACATTTCTACCATATTCCCAAAACTCATCAAAAAATGTGAAAATTAGATCTAACGATGTAAATCTGTCGAGTCTCCCATGGACCCCTGGAGGTCCACCTGGACCACTTTGGGACTCACTGTTCTAGAGCCTAGAGTGTCCGTCTACTTTTGTCCTAGAACGTCAGTTGTCAGTGTTTCCTTGTTCTGGACCTCCAAATATTAAAGTAGCCTTCTTCTGAAACCCTAGGTTACAAGGGGCTGCCCATTGCCGCCACGGACGTCTACTAGACCCCGCTGGAATCAGGGCCTCATCGATATCTACAGTACAAAAATATTGTAATACATTTTACAGGGGATTCCACGTTCATGTCCTCTTGTGGGATAGTAAAATGTAAGAATTTATAATAAACAATGCAAATAAAAAAATAACAAAAAACATTGTTGGAACATGGTACACCACATATCGCCCACCACAACAATCACCAGCAGGCAGACCTATAGAAATCACCAAAAGTGCTTGTTAATACTATAGCATTAGTAAGAGCTTCCTCTGCTTTCAGGAATTGTATTGCACAGACTGAAAGCCGCTGTTATACCTGCGGCGATAATTGACATGCTGTGGGTTGAAATCCTGTAAGGCGGACCATTTTGTGCTGTGGGTGTAGCCTCAGCATGGGGATAAGATGTAGGGAAATCTCGTACACGGCAGGTACATTGGGGTGAACTTGCTGCAAGGGTGTCCTGTGCCTTTTACGTGTGAGTGCCGGTTCACTTTTTTTTGCTTGTGTGTGGGTTTGTACGAGCGGGGCAGGGGTGTATGGTGAACATTTCTGGAATATACTTTATGAACCTATTTTACTTCCTCACACTGGAAAAAAAGGCTCTAAAGTTTTCCCTAGCAAAGCTGTATTGTCAGGAAGAGTCTGTCCTGTACACACTGGGGCAGCTTTTTTTTTAAAGGGATCCTATCAGTCTTCTAGGCCTTGGGCCGAACCGACTGCGCATGCCCGGGCCACAAGAAAATGGCGACTTACACCAGCTTACTGTGTAAGCGACCATTTTCTTGTGGCCCGGGCATGCGCAGTCAGCTCTGCCCGAGGCCTAGAAGATTGAAACCCAGGACGGAAGAAGACACAGAGAGAGAGCGTTCCAGACAAAGATGGAGGCGGTGCTGGAGAATTCTCTCGCAGCATTGGGGACGCCCCCAGTGCTGTGTGAGAACTCATTTGCATACCAAAGAAAACCGGAATTTCTACCGAATGGCGGCGCGGAGAAGACATCTAAAGGTAGGAGAAGAATAGCCTTTCTTAAGGCTATTCCTAAGTGTTAGGGAGAAAAAAGGGATTCTAATGATAGGATTTCTTTAACACCAGTCTTCATATCCCCTGCAGGATGCAGGGTGCAGGCTACAGACCTGCAGGGAATTGTATGCCATCTTGTAGATGTCGTAGATTTCAGGGATTATTTATATCAATAAACTGGCATAAATATTCCAGAAAAGTGGTGAGAAATAGAAAAATATTGCAAATATTTGCTCAAAAACCCCATGCGTGCAAAAATGCGCAACTTTTTTAATGCCTTGCATGGCAAGAAATTGGCACACAAGGCATAATGTATCTGCTCCATTTTGTATTGCCAGTATGTACCGGCTGTAATATATGACACCAGGACCACTGTTCTAGGTTTCTATAAAAATGGAGTTACAGCTGAGCCCCTCCGTCCCAGCCACTGCTAAAGCTGTAGACACTGGCAATAAAAATGCGTCTGGGTATTCCCTGGTTTAGTTACAGCAATGCTATGTAGAATATTATAGCCTATTTTCTAGCAGAAGGAAGTTAGATAGGTTAATAAAGAATATTACAAAACAGTTCACAATAGCAAAAAAAGTCCAAAAAGCGAACTGGCACTCACTACTATACAGTGGAATAGGACAATCCAACACCATGTAGTGATTAGAGATGAGCGAGTAGTGAAATATTCGAGATTCGATATTCGTTTCGAGTAGAGCCTCAATATTCGACTACTCAATCGAATATCAAATCCCATTATAGTCTTTGGGGGAAAATGCTCGTTTCAGGGGAAACCACTATTCGACTAAAGGAGAGTCACCAAGTCCACAAGTAGCAGGAGGAGAGTGTTTAGGAGGAGCGCTGTGCAGTTAAAGCGCACGGACCCCATTATAGTCTATGGGGTCCATGTGCTTTAACTGCACAGCACTTGCGCTGATATTCCATTCGGGAGGGGGTCCTCCTGCGGACTCCTTCCGGAAGGGAGGCAAGCGCTATTGTGAACCGGCCCTTACTCGTCCTGCAGAACCAGCATTGATTGGCCGAATGCTATACACTGTATAGAATTTGGTCAATCAACTTTGGTTCTGCAGTAGGTTCGTCTTTGCTAGTCGAGAGAGCTGGCAGCTTGCTGTTACGAGGGAGCTTACTTTTTCTCATAGGAATGCATTGACTAGTGTTGATTGGCCGAATGCTATACAGTGTACAGCATTCGGCCAATCAACGCTGGTTCTGCCGGACGCTCGTCTGTCAGGAGGCAGAGTCTAAGATCGGACCACAGCACTCTCCATTGTGGTCCGATCTTAGACTCCGCCTCCTCACTGATGAGCCTCCGACAAAACCAGCGTTGATTGGCCGAATGCTGTACACTGGCCAATCAACGCTGGTCAATGCATTCCTATGAGAAAAAGTAAGCTCCCTCGTAACAGCAAGCTGCCAGCTCTACCGACTAGCAAGGACGAGCCTGCTGCAGAACCAGCGTTGATTTGCCGAATCTTTACTGCGAATAGCGATAGAATTCGAACGAGTACGAGTATTTTGAATACCGTAGTATTCTATCGAATACCTACTCCATCGAATACTACTCGCTCATCTCTAGTAGTGATATGTTATGGGTAATGGATGTCATGGGAACATTCGAGGGTCTATAGTCCAACCCCCCAATAAGAGGATATTAGACATGATCTGTTTCCCTATATAAATATATTATGTCACCTATACAGATTCTATATAGCACGTCATTGCATAATAAACTGCTCAAGGAACTGCAGGGCTAGTCAGCGTTTCGTGTAACCTCATGAGGTGTATGCGTGACATCTGTTTCTAGACTACTTACATCCGACAGCTGCGTCCGCTATGCCAGCTATTTATCCCTTTACCTAAACTCCCATGTGCCGCTCCGAGCTCAGTATTCCCATACCACACATGCTATACATTCAGACCTAGGTTTAACATTGCAGGCTAAATCAAAGCTAATCTGAAGAGCTTTGTAACTCTCCGGAGTAAGATGTTGCGATTCATAGAATGTCAGCACGCCACGTAGCACTATTATCTGCAAATGAAGCCACGTGGCAGACTCAGAAAGGCATCTATTTTGCCCATAACATGGGGCTGCTATTGGCTGCCCAAGTGGGGGTTGGTGACACAGATCAGCTGCGGTACCACCTAAGTATTGGCGAGGTCCATCAATTGCAGTGGGTTCTACTGACCATCTAATATCAATGGGGGGCCCTTTCCTTTGTTCCTTCTGAGCTTAGGAGTCCAGTGGGCGGTCCTGTTCAGAGAGCCTTCCTTGCATGAGTGTGCACTCAGACTTAGGTGATATTGCTGAGTAGGACCGCCCACTGGACTTCTAGGCTCAGGATTTCCCACAGCACTATATACTTATATCTTCTGCACAGCTCCCCCTACAGACTACATAGTTAATGCATCAGATTTCCTCCATAGGGGTCAAACGTAAGTAAAAATTCATGATATACCTGTGTTTTATGGCCGCAACAACCAGACCCTGCATTGTTTAGAGCCTTGCAAAGTCTGGATGATGGGGTTAAACTACAGACCCTAAAATGTGGGTGTTGCATCTAAAAGTCTGGGTTTGGGTATATTCTCATAGGCGCTCTGTATAGTTCTGAGAATACCATACTAGAATACCAGAAGCATCAGATGTTTACATCGATGTCCACCAATGGAACCCCAAAGAATCCCATTGACTCTAATGGAGCCAGTTTGGTTTCCGTTTCATTGTCCGCCATTTTGCCAGGGTGCATGCTGGTTAGCTAGTTAGTGATCAGTATTGAGAGCTGCTTGTATCCAAATTCTAAGTGAAGGGGGCTGAGCGGGATACCCGGGAGATGTGCTAGACCATAATTATTCCATAAGCTGCATAGGGCGTAATAGTACAGCATTAAACGCAATACAAATCTGCAGAAAGACTTACCTTACAATTTGCAGTTTAGAGTCACACAAAGCAGCACGCCTCATTCAGAACAATACATGGAATTGTATTCAACAAAGGTCGGCCCCCGGGAACGTGTGAACAGCTCATTACATAGACACGTTATATGAATGTCATTGTGTATAGGCAGTGTCTCTCCATGGGCTTGCAGGAAAGTCATCATTGATCCTACTACATGAATATCAGCCATGACATTGCTGGGCCCGGGTAGCAGGGCACCCCACCGGGCTGTTGTCTGGGCCCCTGGATGCTTCTGGCCAGCAAATCTCTATTATCAGGTGTATTGACACCTTAGATCAGGGGTAGGGAACCTTCGTCTGTGAAACTACAACTCCCATCATGCTCCATTCACTTCCATTTGCTACAGCTGGAGAGCCAAGGTTCCCTACTCCTGCCTTAGATCCTTTCCCTACCATATAAATCTGTGCCCCAAAGTATCCAAAAAGTTTTTAAATTCTAGCAACGCCCCTGTATCACTCACAGTCTTGGACCTAAAGAAGAATCTTTAGGCTTTGTCCACACCTGGTAGATTTTCCTGCAACTTAACATAATCTATCTTCATCAATATAGGGTTGGTTTGGTGGCAAGCGCATGAGTTTATGGTCAAGAGAAAGGAACAGTCGCAGAAAATTCAGCAAAAAATCTGCCACATGTGAATCACATGGGCGGTGGGGGAAGCTACAAGTCTGTAATCTTCTCTTGCGAAGGGGGCGTTCTGCACAACCAGCAATGACGCTACGCTTTAAAGAGGACCTGTAACCACCTCCATCAACATCGGTTCTTAATAGTTAATAGCTGCCACTCTACAGATTCTGGATCAGTTGAAATTTCTCCTCTATCCACCACCGTTCCCGAGCAATCAATGCTGTTAGTTTTGGTGCCTGATATACTATTTAGACCTGTGAAGTGGGCGGGGTCAGGCAGGAGCAGACAAAGGGTGTGATTCTGAGCTCTGACACTGGCTGTCTCTGATTGGAGCTCAGAATCACGCCCCTTACCTGACCCCACCCACCTGACATTACAGAGCTTAAATATCACATCAGGCACCAAAACTATCTGAGTGTTGCTCAGGAATGGTGGGGGCTAGAGAGAAAACTCCAAGTGTGCTGGAATCAGCTAAGAACTGGAGTCAGTGGAGGTGGTGAAAGGTCCTTCCTGACAGCATAGGAAGGTCAGTAGCCAGAACTATCCACAAGTGCTCGGAATCCGCTTTGTACCCATGTTCTATAAATAGTTTAATATGCCCATAAATACATTGCAAGCAGAATACCCAGAGAAACCTAAACTCAGGGCCCCAAGCTGATGTAGCTCTGGATTCGGTCCTAGGACCTCAATGCTGCCATCGCCATCCCCTGAGCCACCAGGTCCTATACTTTATTTTACCCTTGGTGTTCATGTCTTGACCTACATTATGGGTCTCACCTATGGCTATGAAGACGTAATTCTTGATTCCTTTTACTTCCATTGTTTTGCAGCTCGAAGAAGGCGAAACATTTGCAAAACAGGTAACAGAGATGGGAGAAGAGGCCGGAGAATCCCTTGCTAAAGGATATCTTGCGCTGGGACTAGTATACAGCCTCCAGGCTTCTGATGGTAAGACGTCTTCATAGCTGCTACTTGTAGTGCACTCACTGCTTTCCACCTCAATGTCCTCTGCAAAAATTCAAGTGAATTTGCCAATGGGAACTCCAAAGAACGCTTCTGTTTTATAAGGTTTATCAGAATGCAAACCCTAACCAGAAACTCCGGATTCCAAAAAGCTGTTTTTTGAAGAGGATTTTGTGGCAGAAGACGAGTTCAGATTCCTCTCCATATCCCACCAAGTGACCATACCTTAAGGCACTTTCTGCAGGGTTACCCCACAGGCTGCAGGTTATCAATGAGGGATCCCAGTATAGAACTGACATGTGATCGTCAACCCTTCTAAATAATAGAGTTTGTAAATGGTGGACAATTCCTTCAAGCAAAACTGACTCTCAAAATGCACCAAAAATTATATTAATAATCTTGTTCTTTATAGGGCCGACATAGCACCTTGCAATTCAGAGAAAAAGTGAGGCATTACTATTCTAAGGTCAGGTCAGTAGACCCACAGCTGGGCCTGGATGCAGAACTGGAAGGGTTAATTCACATCTGCGTTTGGGAAGCCCGTATGGGGAACTGGAAGCAGTCAACAAACTTGTCTTTAACAGCGACTTTAAGGGGGTTTTCCAGGTCTTTTTTTATTGATACTTTTTCCTCAGTTGGTCAACAGGAGTCCATGAGTCAGACCTACTTATCTCTTATTGGTGACCTATCCTGAAGAAAAGAACTGGACATCCCCTTTAACTACTCAGCTAAATGGTCCTACACTTACATTTCCCTACATCAGATGTACTGTGGTGTAAAAATGACCCTTCCTTCAATGTAAATCCCAAAGGTTTGCTGCAAGCTGACATCGATAGAAAGAAATGGCGCAAGATTTCAGCTCTGAAGCCTGCAAACCGGAAATGCAGCCCTAGGCTATAGTACAGCCTGTAACTTGAGATTGGCTCCACCTTAGTAATGTCACTGATTTCACCATTGCTTTGATACGTGTCTGGTCCATTGTACCTTACATCACCCCTTGTAACCACAAGTCACATAAGAGCAGCGGTGCTCGTGTTCCCCCTGTACGGTTATATTACAGTGATTGTGTTTGTTGTATGGCGCTGCCTGGATGTTGTATACAGAGGAGGAGTGCAGTAATTAACCCTCCGGGACTCGGCGGGCCAATGGAGACTTCAGGTATGTTTTCCTATCCTAGGTTAGCCCGGACCACAGCAATATATGAGGCAGAAATACATCTCTCTGTGAGTTCTCCTTCCGTTGTTGTTGCGTGTTACAAGGTGTTTTCTATCCTCGCGTCATATCAGGGTTATTGCTATTGTTGCTATTATGTGATATTTGTCTGAAGCATCTTACGTCTTATAGATTAGATTTACATCTTGCTATACTTTAGGGCATGATTTGGCTGAGGATGTTTAAGAACATAGAATAGAGAGCTGCTTTCCTGAGGTGCTGCAAAATTCCCAGCATGCTCAGGCTCACACTTGATGGCAGTTGGCAATGGACAGACACCAGATCAAGATTGGATGAGCCAGTGAAGAAGAGACTGCGCTCCACAGGTGAGAAGAACAACAACTTTATTGGGTAATTCAAAGCACGACGCGTTTCGGCTTAACAGCTAAGAATTGTTTGCACCTGAGGAATGGCGAATTTTATGCCCGAAACGCGTCGTGCTTTGAATTACCCAATAAAGTCGTTGTTCTTCTCACCTGTGCAGCGCAGTCTCTTCTTCAGTGGCTCATCCAATCTCGATCCGGTGTCTGTCCATTGCCGCTTGTTTATACACCCGTGGGGTGCCCGGGTCTTTGCAGCTCCGTTACAGAGAGGGAACCTCTTTCATTCGTTCCCACTGTTTATGTGGAGTTGTGCCATTCACAACTTCGAAAGGTGAGCCTATTTTTGTTGTATATCTTTGCTGTCTCTACAATACTACTCTACGAGCCGCTCGGTGTCTCTTTTTGCTTTTGTTTTTGAGACTTGATGTCAGTTGTCATCTTGCTACTACATTTGCAAAACGATCCCCACTGCTCATTTTGCAAATGCTCTCTTTGCAAATGCAGATGTCCCTGCGGAGTTGTCCCTTTAAATGAGTATTTGGGGCTTACATATTGATCTTTAGGATAGGTCGTCAACATATGAAAGGTCCGGTCCCCACAGACCAGCTGGGTAAAAATAAGTTGACGATGCACAAACTACCAGACAACGTGTTGTTTGTCCAACCCTAATGCAGTGAGGGTGACGTGTGGCCCTGTGCGGCCCTCATGCTGGGTGTTCCTGAGCCTAGCTTGCGTTGCGTGACCTGTGACCTGCGCCTGTCGATTCTCCCAAGTCTTCTTTTATCTGGTAACCTGTTCACATTCCGCAGAGAAGAATTCTCTCACATTATAACTCACTGTGTATAAACCGTGTCCGCGTGTTTATGCGCCGCACTCCTCCAAGATAAATACTTAGCCGCTGAATTAGTGTCCACGCAAGTTTTAATTCTTTTCTGGGCCCGCTGAGAATTTATTGTGTTTAGTTGATCTCAGAGAAATATTTCTTTTTGTTGCAGCCACTCAGAAAAGCTCTCAGGATGATTGGAGTAAGAAAGCTCTGCAGGCGCTACGGAGGTAACACAATTATTACCCGTCCTGTAATCGCACTCGTTTTATGGCGCTGAAAGTAAGCATAGAATTAACGTCATAATATTGGACCCGCGAAATGAAGCCACATAATGAGACCGCGCCGCCATCAGGGACTTGTCTGACTTAACCAAACACTTGTAGAGGCGAAATTAGCGTTCTTTCAGGAGACACGAAAATACTCGATCTATTTCTGTATCTCAAGGAAGATAAATCTCTATTATATAAGGAATATTTCCTTCCTCAGCTTATACAGTATAGTGAGGGGAACAGAGCTGCATTATATCCAGGGTTGTAACTAGGAATGGCGGGGCCCCGTGGAGAACTTTTGCCATGGGCCCGCCCCACCTGTCCGACGCCAAAGACCTCGACCAACCGACGATGCATGCTCTATTATGCCCCATAGTGGCCCCTGCACACAGTATTATGTCCCATAGTGGCCCCTGCACACAGTATTATCCCCCATAGTGTCCGCTGCACACAGTATTATGTCCCATAGTGGCCCCTGCACACAGTATTATGTCCCATAGTGGCCCCTGCACACAGTATTATGTGCCATAGTGGCCCCTGCACACAGTATTATGTCCCATAGTGGTCCCTGCACACAGTATTATCCCCCATAGTGGCCCCTGCACACAGTATTATGTCCCATAGTGGCCCCTGCACACAGTATTATGTCCCATAGTGGCCCCTGAACACAGTATTATGTCCCAGTGTCCCCTGCACACAGTATTATGTCCCATAGTGGCCCCTGCACACAGTATTATGTCCCATAGTGTCCCCTGCACACAGTATTATGCCCCATAGTGGCCCCTGCACACAGTATTATGTCCCATAGTGGCCCATGCACACAGTATTATGTCCCATAGTGGCCCCTGCACACAGTATTATGTCCCATAGTGGCCCCTGCACACAGTATTATGTCCCATAGTGGCCCCTGCACACAGTATTATGTCCCATAGTGGCCCCTGCACACAGTATTATGCCCCATAGTGGCCCCTGCACACAGTATTATACCCAATAGTGGCCCCTGCACACAGTATTATGTCCCATAGTGGCCCCTGCACACAGTATTATGTCCCATAGTGGCCCCTGCACACAGTATTATGTCCCATAGTGTCCCCTGCACACAGTATTATGTCCCATAGTGGCCCCTGCACACAGTATTATGCCCCATAGTGGCCCCTGCACACAGTATTATGCCCTGTAGTGGCCCCTGCACACAGTATTATGTCCTATAGTGGCCCCTGCACACAGTATTATGTCCCATAGTGGCCCCTGCACACAGTATTATGTCCCATAGTGGCCCCTGCACACAGTATTATGCCCCATAGTGGCCCCTGCACACAGTATTATCCCCCATAGTGGCCCCTGCACACAGTATTATGCCCCATAGTGGCCCCTGCACACAGTATTATGCCCCATAGTGTCCCCTGCACACAGTATTATGCCCCATAGTGGCCCCTGCACACAGTATTATCCCCCATAGTGGCCCCTGCACACAGTATTATGCCCCATAGTGGCCCCTGCACACAGTATTATCCCCCATAGTGGCCCCTGCACACAGTATTATGCCCCATAGTGGCCCCTGCACACAGTATTATCCCCCATAGTGGCCCCTGCACACAGTATTATGCCCTGTAGTGGCCCCTGCACACAGTATTATGTCCTATAGTGGCCCCTGCACACAGTATTATGTCCCATAGTGGTCCCTGCACACAGTATTATCCCCCATAGTGACCCCTGTACACAGTATTATGAACACTGTGGACACCCAAGAACAATTATTACACTCGGAGGGTTCTTTTCAGACCCCAGAGTATAATAATTGGAGACCGATGGGGGATACCAACATTAAGAACATTATCACTTACCTATCCCTGGCTCTACTGCACTCCTCAATGATGTCGCCATCTTCAGTGACGTCCGGGAAGTCACATGACCTGGGACCTCACATGACCCAGGACGCAGGCCCCAGTCATGTGACGTCAGGGATGTCAGAGAAGTGGGCCCGAAGCCTGTCTGGAGCCCGGAGAGGTAAGTAACAGTGTCTTTTATGTTCTCTTACCTCTCCCGGGCCTCCGATCATCATACTCGGGATCTGAAAAGACCCCCGAGTATAATAGTGCTTGTGGGGCCCGCGGCGTCACCTACCGATCCCAGCCCCTGCCAGGATCAGTAAGTGTATAGGGCCCGTTACTGTTTGGAGTAACTCCAGCCAGTAATGGCCTAGTGAGAAAAGAAAAATACAGCAGTATCGGCTGTCGCCGAGCCCCTAATGTCTCGGGCCCTGTGGCAGCCGCTACCACTGCTTCCCCGGTAGTTACGCCCCTGATTATATCCTATACATATTTTCTGCGTGTCTCAGTGGTTCAGCCATGAACTCCTTCAAATTTTCATTACTAATCTATAGCTGGCTGCACCAGCAGCCTCTCCCTCACTTGCTTTGTCTGCAGCAGGAGCTTCTCCCCCATCTACTCTGTCTGCAGCAGGAGCCTCTCCCCCATCTACTCTGTCTGCAGCAGGAGCCTCTCCCCCATCTACTCTGTCTGCAGCAGGAGCCTCTCCCCCATCTACTCTGTCTGCAGCAGGAGCCTCTCCCCCATCTACTCTGTCTGCAGCAGGAGCCTCTCACCCATCTACTCTGTCTGCAGCAGGAGCCTCTCCTCACCTCTATTCTAAACCCCACCTCTCCACCTGTTGAAGATGGAGCAGATCGGCAGGAGATTAACCTCCATGTTCTCTGCAGTATTTCTACCAGACTGTTTGTTTTGGGGTCATGCAGAAAATGCTGGAGACTGACAAACAATCAGCACGAGACGATTCCTTGCTTACTTTTAGCATTTGTTTCTAAACGTAGTGTTCCTTTAAATGTGACAGTAATGGCGATTGTTGTTTCAGTTCGCAATTTGCATTCCACGTATGAACATTACGCGCAGCGAGCCACAACTGAGGGCGGTACAGTGCACCGCCATATCTTCGTGGCATTCTGCTCTGCCCAAATGAATGGGCCTAGTCGGGAGGGAGCCCCGCACCGCGGACACTGCGACTGATTCAGCTGCAGAATCCACGGCAAGAAGGGTCATCTCACCTCTTTTTTCTGCTAGCAGCTCCCATTGTAGTCAATGGGAGCCGGTTTTGGCAGCGGATTTTGAGGCGCAACAATCGCCCCGTTCACATCTATGGACCACAATCTCCAGCAACCCCATAGATGTGAATGGGGCGATAGTTGCACATGCACGCTTGTGTACATGGAGGATAAAGGGGGATTTTCTGTTCCTTGTTCTCCTTATTGATGAGTTCCCACTGATCAGACCCCAGCGATCTAACACTTATCCCCTGTGTAAAGGATACGTTACCGTAATGGCAAAACCTACACCTTGTTACAGGATCCATAAGGTATCCATGATAATCTGTTTATTTTCTCCGTTGACCTCCAGGTCTCCATGTTTTTTCTGAATAGAATAGTGAACCATACACAACATGTTTATGTAAAAAAATAATGATCGTCTACAGAAGTTACATTATACTAATATAGGAAATGATATTGTTACAGGGCACATGACATAGATCCAGAAGACCCCCAGATCATTCTGTATCTGTCACTTCAGCTGGCCTTTGTAAGACAGGTAAGTGCTCCAATAGGCAGAGTCTTCATCAAAACCGACTTTTTCATGTCCTATGAGGGGCTTTGTCCTGATATATTGAGGAATTGGGAACTTCAGCAACCTGATGCGTCAGTGAATTGTGGTGGTTTAGGGTCATGTTGGTATTCCATCCGGGGAGAGTCCGCATGAGGACCCCTCTGAATGGAATACAAATGCCATTGCAAGCGCTGTGCAGTAAAAGCACATGGACCCTATAGACTATAATGGGGTACATGTGCTTGCCGCCAGATCTCCGCAGGGATCATGTGGACAGGAAAGTAGTTCACTATCTACTTTCCTGTCTGCATGATTCGTGCGGGCAGTGCGCGGCAAGCACACAGACCCCATTATAGTCTATGGGGTCCGTGTGCTTTTACTGCACAGTGCTTGCAGTGGCATTTGTATTCCATTCCGAGGGGTCCCCATGTGGACTTCCCCGGACAGAATCCAAACGCTGATGGGAACAAGGGTTTACTACCTGCCAATTTCGATAGGACAGAATGACCATCTGGTGTGTATGGGGAAATAAGGATTACGTGGTTGGATTAGGTGGCTGACAGAGGATTAGGCCCCATGCACAACCTGAAATGGAGCCTTCACACGGAGTATGTAAAACTCCTTCAGAATAAGCAAGTAAAAAAACAGATCCCATTGATTTCTATGGGTGCCGGCATACGCGCGTATCACATTGAAAGTAATAGGTAAAAAAGCCTCCCATTCAGCGTATGCCGGCACCCATAGAAATCAATGGGATCTTTTTTTACGCGGTCATTCTGAACGAGTTTTGCGTACTCCGTGTGAAGGCTCCCTGAGTGTGTTTCCAATGAGGTTGGCCAAATTTGCAGCAGAATGCACTTGGACAACACTTGGAGTGACATCCAAATGCATCCCATGATGGACTAACCCCTTGTTCACATCTGCTTTTGTATTCCGTCCGGGGAGAGTCCGCATGGAGACCCTCCAACTGGAATACAAACGCAATTGCAAGCCTGTGCTTTAAAAGCACACGGACCCCATAGACTATAATGGGGTCCGTGTGCTTGCTGCGCGCTGCCCGCACCAATCATGCGGACAGGAAAGTAGATGGTGAAGTACTTTCCTGTCCGCACGATGCCTGCGGAGATCTGGTGGTAAGCACACGGACCCCATTATAGTCTATGGGGTCCATGTGCTTTCACTGCACTTGGGTTTGGTATTCCGTTTGGCGCGGTCCCCATGCAGACTTCCCCGGACGGAATCCAAACACTGATGATAACGAGAATTTAGTCCATCATGGAATGCACTCGGATGACAATCAGATGTCACTCCAAGTGTTGTCGCCCATAGGCCTTACCCCTATGGGGCCTTCCAATCTGTTCTGTACACGGATGATTATAGAACACGTTCATCACTGTAACCTTGTGTATGTCACTTTTATAGATTTGGAAAAATACAGCTTTTGTGTAGTCTTATGCAGATGAGGCAGTTGGTGCACTGGGGGCGGAGCACTGCTCTTGCCACTCAGACCCCTACCACTTCCCGCCTGCACCACCTTGTTAATCCTCGCATTGCTATGACTTCACCCATCCTATAAAAGTGACATCCATAACAAAGGTATGTTGTTTGTCACTGCGATGTTCTCTGGAACGCGGAGGTGGCGGCTGAGTATGTTTGGGGGGAGGCGCTCGACTCCCTTGAATCTGTTACCTAATTCATTTTTTTGGCTTTTGCCTACCACACACGTACAGAGTACTGTCAGTTTGTTTGTTTTATGCTTTGTACATTCGGATTATGATTTTGGATCAGCGATTCTTTTCTGAACGTGTTTTTATATTTGCTTTTTTTTCCTTTGTTGTCAGCCCCCCAAAAATAAAACTGAGTACAGTATGTAGGATTCCTGGCTAACAGAACCGATAATTAATCCTTGGATATTTTCACATGGAGCAGATTGTATTTACAGTTGCTTTTCACAGTTAACGGAGCACAGCTTCATCTGAATTATTGTTGTGTTTGTGAGAAGGGCATTGTCTGCATATCACTTTAAAGAGTACCAAACATTAAATGGAGTCCTGCCGTCACCGTATATACCACACTATTCTAAAGGAAGCTGCATTTTAAGGGGGTTACCTGGTCTAGAGAACCCATTTAAAGTCACCACTGACTCCTCTTTGCAGTGAATAGTCGCCGCTTCACTGATACTGTTGCAATTGGAATTTTTTCTCTAGCCCCCACCACACCTGAGCAATTGCTGCTGTTACTTTCAACACCCAAAAGGCTCCCTACTGACAAAAAAAATCTGCATAATTGTTCTGCAAAAAGAAAGCACAGATTGATCAGGAATGGTGGGGGCTATAAATATGAGGCTAATTGCACCTACAAAATTGTTACTCGGTTTCTTCCACAGCAAGGTGCACGATTGATTGAGGCAGAAGACCAACGCAAAGTTCTGTCCAAATGATGTTGAAGTTGTGCGAGTATACTGATAGAGTTATAGAAGCGATGTCATGGTCACTAGTACAGTACTCTGTTTTGGGGGCACTGTGGCTGGCATGAGTGTGTGTCCAAGGGTTGGGGCATTTTGGGAGCATGGCTTATATTTAAGGGTTTTCCATGAAAAAAAAAAAACATAATTAAATTTGTAGACAATTAACAATTTTGTAGAGTTTTAAGGATTTCATCTCACCATCTCAGTAATGATACCTGTTGTCTTGATCAATTGCCAATGCATATGAACTTTGTATGATCTGGAAACCCAGCCAACTCTACACGTATGAGAAGATAACCTGACCACAATAAGGATATCATGGCTGGTTATCAGGAGGACACTACATGTATGAGAAGATAACCTGACCACAATAAGGACATCATGGCTGGTTATCAGGAGGACACTACATGTATGAGAAGATAACCTGACCACTATAAGGACATCATGGCTGGTTATCAGGAGGGAACACTACATGTATGAGAAGATAACCCAACCACAATAAGGACATCATGGCTGGTTATCAGGAGGACACTCCATGTATGAGAAGATAACCTGACCACAATAAGGACATCATGGCTGGTTATCAGGAGGACACTACATGTATGAGAAGATAACCCGACCACAATAAGGACATTATGGCTGGTTATCAGGAGGACACTACATGTATGAGAAGATAACCCGACCACAATAAGGACATCATGGCTGGTTATCAGGAGGACACTGCATGTATGAGAAGATAACCTGACCACAATAAGGACATCATGGCTGGTTATCAGGAGGACACTACATGTATGAGAAGATAACCCGACCACAATAAGGACACCATGGCTGGTTATCAGGAGGACACTCCATGTATGAGAAGATAACCCGACCACAATAAGGACATCATGGCTGGTTATCAGGAGGACACTCCATGTATGAGAAGATAACCTGACCACAATAAGGACATCATGGCTGGTTATCAGGAGGACACTCCATGTATGAGAAGATAACCCGACCACAATAAGGACATCATGGCTGGTTATCAGGAGGACACTACATGTATTAGAAGATAAGCTGACCACAATAAGGTCATCATGGCTGGTTATCAGGAGAACACTGCATGTATGAGAAGATAACCCGACCACAATAAGGACATCATGGCTGGTTATCAGGAGGGGACACTATATGTATGAGAAGATAATCTGACCACGATAAGGACATCATGGCTGGTTATCAGGAGGACACTACATGTATGAGAAGATAACCCGACCACAATAAGGACATCATGGCTGGTTATCAGGAGGACACTACATGTATGAGAAGATAACCCGACCACAATAAGGACATCATGGCTGGTTATCAGGAGGACACTACATGTATGAGAAGATAACCCGACCACAATAAGGACATCATGGCTGGTTATCAGGAGGGGACACTACATGTATGAGAAGATAACCTGACCACAATAAGGACATCATGGCTGGTTATCAGGAGGACACTACATGTATGAGAAGATAACCCGACCACAATAAGGACATCATGGCTGGTTATCAGGAGGACACTACATGTATGAGAAGATAACCCGACCACAATAAGGACATCATGGCTGGTTATCAGGAGGACACTACATGTATGAGAAGATAACCTGACCACAATAAGGACATCATGGCTGGTTATCAGGAGGACACTCCATGTATGAGAAGATAACCTGACCACAATAAGGACATCATGGCTGGTTATCAGGAGGACACTACATGTATGAGAAGATAACCCGACCACAATAAGGACATCATGGCTGGTTATCAGGAGGACACTACATGTATGAGAAGATAACCCGACCACAATAAGGACATCATGGCTGGTTATCAGGTATACACTACATGTATGAGAAGATAACCCGACCACAATAAGGACATCATGGCTGGTTATCAGGAGGACACTCCATGTATGAGAAGATAACCCGACCACAATAAGGACATCATGGCTGTTTATCAGGAGGGACATTACATGTATGAGAAGATAACCTGACCACAATAAGGACATCATGGCTGGTTATCAGGAGGGGACACTACATGTATGAGAAGATAACCTGACCACAATAAGGACATCATGGCTGGTTATCAGGAGGACACTACATGTATGAGAAGATAACCCGACCACAATAAGGACATCATGGCTGGTTATCAGGAGGACACTACATGTATGAGAAGATAACCCGACCACAATAAGGACATCATGGCTGGTTATCAGGAGGACACTACATGTATGAGAAGATAACCTGACCACAATAAGGACATCATGGCTGGTTATCAGGAGGACACTCCATGTATGAGAAGATAACCCGACCACAATAAGGACATCATGGCTGGTTATCAGGAGGACACTCCATGTATGAGAAGATAACCCAACCACAATAAGGACATCATGGCTGGGCTCCTGACCATAGAAAATCAATTTCTGTTGGTTGTATCTATTGACAAGTGATCAAAACAACATATGTCTCTACTAAAAACATCTCCACTCTTTGGGTCCATCGGGGGACCAGAACAATGGAGAGGTAGACCGCTATATGATCGGTTACACACAGAGCCCGGCGAACACCATTGACTCTAATGGGGTCCATTGGGTGTCCATTGTTTTGAAATGTAAAGTGGCAGAGAAAAAGGTCCTCCATGCAGGAGGACTCTACAATGGAGACTCCGATAGGTATGGAATCTGTAATAGAGGTGCCCACCAATCATGGGGTAGTTATAGTACTGGTGTCTCCTTACTCTACATGGCAGAGGGGTCCCTCGTGTACCAGGACTCCAATAGCTAAGTATGGGTGACACTGGGACCTCTAGGTCAGCCATTACTAGTTTTGGGTAAGATTTGGTGCTTCCTCTTCGCTGCCTCCCTTTGGTCTTGTGACTTGCTTAGATGGACGGTGATGTATTCTTCTTCCAGGGTCTGAGCCGGTTTTTCATTTATTGCCTCCTGTGCTCATTAATTCTGACATTTCTAATGTCAGGACACAAATTATTATTTTTTCTTCCTCTCTGTCCGACTTATGAAAGAGACGCCAAGACATTGTATTTGGGGAGGTGAAGTCTTGATGTTTGTTCTTTCGGAGCTTAGATACACGAACCGCAAGTAATCATTAAACTTGATTATGCGGAAGTTTTCTTGTTCTTGGCAAGGAGCGGTGGCAGCAATTCCACAAAATTAGTAATAACCCAAGGATCATTAACCCCTGGTTTTTATACGGCACGGTTTATTTTTAATGCTGTGTCAGTACTTTAATGGCATATTGCTTTATAGCCTTGCCCTTCACCACGGTCGACCGTACAGGACGTAACATCAGATCCGTTCCAGCACTGAACCTACGGACTGATGAACAGGGCACATAGCTGCTGTAAGCCCCGGTGGAGTTGGCAGTCCATCTGATACAGAATCGCTGCAGAGCTCAGCACTGGCTGGGAATTCAAGCTGGCAAATGAGCCCAGGTCCCCGAGTTTCAGCACACCATCTGGGAAGCAAACTTCCATGTTCCTCATATTACCCAGCTCCTTAATGAAATAAGCAGCGACATCTGTCAATAGATACTTGGCTGTTTGTCCCTCTGGAAATGGAGAATGATATCAAGTGCTAGACAAATGATAGGATTTACATAGACGCGGCGGCACGAAATCCTGTTATGTATTTGCTTGTGACATTTTCACTAAAGGGATGACATGCATAGATAAGAAGAAATGTGCGGATGGATAGATGGGGATGTGAAAGAGGGATAATGGATAGATAGATAGATAGATAGATAGATAGATAGATAGATAGATAGATAGATAGATAGGAGATAGATAGGAGATAGATAGATAGATAGATAGATAGATAGATAGATAGATAGGAGATAGATAGATAGATAGATAGATAGATAGATAGATAGATAGAAGGTTAGATAGATAGGAGATAGATAGATAGATAGATAGATAGATAGGAGATAGATAGATAGATAGATAGATAGAAGGATGCATAGATAGATAGATAGATAGATAGATAGATAGATAGATAGAAGGATAGATAGATAGATAGATAGATAGATTGGAGATAGATAGATAGATAGATAGATAGATAGATAGATAGATAGATAGGAGATAGATAGATAGATAGATAGGAGATAGATAGATAGATAGATAGATAGATAGATAGATAGATAGGAGATAGATAGATAAATAGATAGATAGGAGATAGATAGATAGATAGATAGATAGATAGATAGATAGGAGATAGATAGATAGATAGATAGATAGATAGATAGATAGATAGGAGATAGATACATAGATAGGAGATTGATTGATTGATAGATAGATAAATAGATAGATAGATAGGAGATAGATACATAGATAGGAGATTGATTGATTGATAGATAGATAAATAGATAGATAGATAGGAGATAGATAGATAGATAGATAGATAGATGATAGATAGATAGGAGATAGATAGATAGATAGATAGATAGATAGATAGATAGATAGGAGATAGATAGATAGGAGATAGATAGATAGATAGATAGATAGATAGATAGATAGATAGATAGATAGGAGATAGATAGATAGATAGATAGATAGATAGATAGGAGATAGATAGGAGATAGATAGATAGATAGATAGATAGATAGATAGATAGATAGATAGGAGATAGATAGATAGATAGATAGATAGATAGATAGATAGGAGATAGATAGATAGGAGATAGATAGATAGATAGATAGATAGATAGATAGGAGATAGATAGATAGATAGATAGATAGATAGATAGATAGATAGATAGGAGATAGATTAGATGTATATGAGATTCTATTATATACTGACACACTGTATACTATATCTATGCTATGATTTGCCAGCAGCCAGATATATTTTATTACCCGGATAAATAAAGACATTCTATAGAATTTTTGGAATACCTGAATGGTGAAACTCTTCCCTCTATGGGGATAAGAGAATATCGGGGTGCTATGTAATGGTCTCCTATCTTTTGGTCTGCGATACTGGAAGAGTTAATAACTTTCCTGCTTGTATAGCTTGTTGAGGATTTAAAGGGATGTGACAGATATGTTACTTGGCCTATCCTTACTATAGGTCATCCATTGAATAACCGATTCTGCTCCACCCTGGTGATCTAAGTAGTGAAGATGGTTAATATTTTACACCTAGTGGTCAGGGGTGGTGAAGGGGTTAATGTTTCTTGCTGGGTCTCCAGTGCTTTACTCTTCAGACACCAGTATTGTAGCTGTGACATGAAGACCTAGTTGCCAACTTTTCCAAATAGACCAGGACAGTGCTGAATTTTTGGAAGCAATATAGTCTCACGCCCAGGTCTGGTAAGGGTTGGGGCTCACAAAACACCACCAATCAGATTGGGGGCGAGTCCGGGCTTTCTAGAGGCAATCCTGGGGACATAATCTTTCCTATGCGACCGACAACAAAGTGGCTAAGTCCTCTTTCACTAATGCACTGCCATTATAGGGAGAGGTGCAGGGCACGGATACGGACCCCTACTCAATACGCACCTATGGAAAATGGTTGTCTTTTTTGGATGGCCCCTTTCAGTAGTGACAGTATATAGCAATCTGTGCTTGTATATTCATCTACGTAACGCCATGTCCATAAACTTCTATGTGACTCGGAGAAAACTCCATAATGAACTCCCAAGTAATGGACTTCGGTCGTGTGAAGTTATGGAGTCGACGTGGTTATAAAACTTTCCTATAGTGAAGAGTTATTCCTGTGGGCAGCCGTTCAGCTGGACGGGAGATGCGGAGTGTATATACTGTATGTCAGTGCACTGAATATACCGTATAAAGCACATTACTCCACTATACTGTATACATGGTGAATGCTATAGGACGGTATATAATGAGTCCCCGATTTATGGACACGGAGACTTCCTGAAGGTTACCGATCTGTAAATGGGTTGGCAGCCATCATCCTATATTATCCTATTATGGTAGGAGCCGATATGGGTACAACGCTTGCTTCGTACGGCCATAAATGCCAACGTTTTCCCACTGAAGCAGCCAATGTGAAGAGCGTTGTAGGAAATCTGTAGGACTTGTTGGTGTATTGAACCACATGATATATGGGGATTATAATATTAGGAGAAAGGAGAGGGTTATTGGGAAAAACTCTGCAATTGAACGGAGGCTCTAGGACCATGTTGACACCTCTAACCTGGATACAAGATGAGATACGGCAGGACATGGAGGTATATACAGGCTCTGTATGGTATATAGCAGTACATTTACCACAGATGTTACACCTGTAGTCTGGATACAAGATGAGATACGGCAGGACATGGAGGTATATACAGGCTCTGTATGGTATATAGCAGTACATTTACCACAGATGTTACACCTGTAGTCTGGATACAAGATGAAATACGGCAGGACATGGAGGTATATACAGGCTGTGTATGGTATATAGCAGTACATTTACCACAGATGTTACACCTGTAGTCTGTATACAAGATGAGATACGGCAGGACATGGAGGTATATACAGGCTCTGTATGGTATATAGCAGTACATTTACCACAGATGTTACACCTGTAGTCTGGATACAAGATGAGATACAGCAGTACATGGAGGTATATACAGGCTGTGTATGGTATATAGCAGTACATTTACCACAGATATTACACCTGTAGTCTGGATACAAGATGAGATACGGCAGGACATGGAGGTATATACAGGCTGTGTATGGTATATAGCAGTACATTTACCACAGATGTTACACCTGTAGTCTGGATACAAGATGAGATACGGCAGGACATGGAGGTATATACAGGCTGTGTATGGTATATAGCAGTACATTTACCACAGATGTTACACCTGTAGTCTGGATACAAGATGAAATACGGCAGGACATGGAGGTATATACAGGCTCTGTATGGTATATAGCAGTACATTTACCACAGATGTTACACCTGTAGTCTGGATACAAGATGAGATACAGCAGTACATGGAGGTATATACAGGCTCTGTATGGTATATAGCAGTACATTTACCACAGATGTTACACCTGTAGTCTGGATACAAGATGAGATACGGCAGGACATGGAGGTATATACAGGCTCTGTATGGTATATAGCAGTACATTTACCACAGATGTTACACCTGTAGTCTGGATACAAGATGAAATACGGCAGGACATGGAGGTATATACAGGCTGTGTATGGTATATAGCAGTACATTTACCACAGATGTTACACCTGTAGTCTGTATACAAGATGAGATACGGCAGGACATGGAGGTATATACAGGCTCTGTATGGTATATAGCAGTACATTTACCACCAATGCTACACCTGTAGTCTGGATACAAGATGAGATACAGCAGTACATGGAGGTATATACAGGCTGTGTATGGTATATAGCAGTACATTTACCACAGATATTACACCTGTAGTCTGGATACAAGATGAGATACGGCAGGACATGGAGGTATATACAGGCTGTGTATGGTATATAGCAGTACATTTACCACAGATGTTACACCTGTAGTCTGGATACAAGATGAGATACGGCAGGACATGGAGGTATATACAGGCTGTGTATGGTATATAGCAGTACATTTACCACAGATGTTACACCTGTAGTCTGGATACAAGATGAAATACGGCAGGACATGGAGGTATATACAGGCTCTGTATGGTATATAGCAGTACATTTACCACAGATGTTACACCTGTAGTCTGGATACAAGATGAGATACAGCAGTACATGGAGGTATATACAGGCTCTGTATGGTATATAGCAGTACATTTACCACACATGTTACACCTGTAGTCTGGATACAAGATGATATACGGCAGGACATGGAGGTATATACAGGCTGTGTATGGTATATAGCAGTACATTTACCACAGATGTTACACCTGTAGTCTGGATACAAGATGAGATACGGCAGGACATGGAGGTATATACAGGCTCTGTATGGTATATAGCAGTACATTTACCACAGATGTTACACCTGTAGTCTGGATACAAGATGAGATACGGCAGGACATGGAGGTATATACAGGCTCTGTATGGTATATAGCAGTACATTTACCACCAATGCTACACCTGTAGTCTGGATACAAGATGAGATACAGCAGTACATGGAGGTATATACAGGCTGTGTATGGTATATAGCAGTACATTTACCACAGATGTTACACCTGTAGTCTGGATACAAGATGAGATACGGCAGGACATGGAGGTATATACAGGCTCTGTATGGTATATAGCAGTACATTTACCACAGATGTTACACCTGTAGTCTGGATACAAGATGAGATACGGCAGGACATGGAGGTATATACAGGATCTGTATGGTATATAGCAGTACATTTACCACAGATGTTACACCTGTAGTCTGGATACAAGATGAGATACGGCAGGACATGGAGGTATATACAGGCTCTGTATGGTATATAGCAGTACATTTACCACAGATGTTACACCTGTAGTCTGGATACAAGATGAGATACGGCAGGACATGGAGGTATATACAGGCTGTGTATGGTATATAGCAGTACATTTACCACCAATGCTACACCTGTAGTCTGGATACAAGATGAGATACAGCAGTACATGGAGGTATATACAGGCTGTGTATGGTATATAGCAGTACATTTACCACAGATGTTACACCTGTAGTCTGGATACAAGATGAGATACGGCAGGACATGGAGGTATATACAGGCTCTGTATGGTATATAGCAGTACATTTACCACAGATGTTACACCTGTAGTCTGGATACAAGATGAGATACGGCAGGACATGGAGGTATATACAGGATCTGTATGGTATATAGCAGTACATTTACCACAGATGTTACACCTGTAGTCTGGATACAAGATGAGATACGGCAGGACATGGAGGTATATACAGGCTCTGTATGGTATATAGCAGTACATTTACCACAGATGTTACACCTGTAGTCTGGATACAAGATGAGATACGGCAGGACATGGAGGTATATACAGGCTGTGTATGGTATATAGCAGTACATTTACCACAGATGTTACACCTGTAGTCTGGATACAAGATGAGATACGGCAGGACATGGAGGTATATACAGGCTCTGTATGGTATATAGCAGTACATTTACCACAGATGTTACACCTGTAGTCTGGATACAAGATGGGATACGGCAGGACATGGAGGTATATACAGGCTGTGTATGGTATATAGCAGTACATTTACCACCAATGTTACACCTGTAGTCTGGATACAAGATGAGATACGGCAGGACATGGAGGTATATACAGGCTCTGTATGGTATATAGCAGTACATTTACCACAGATGTTACACCTGTAGTCTGGATACAAGATGAGATACGGCAGGACATGGAGGTATATACAGGCTCTGTATGGTATATAGCAGTACATTTACCACAGATGTTACACCTGTAGTCTGGATACAAGATGAGATACAGCAGGACATTGAGGTATATACAGGCTGTGTATGGTATATAGCAGTACATTTACCACAGATGTTACACCGGTAGTCTGGATACAAGATGAGATACGGCAGGACATGGAGGTATATACAGGATCTGTATGGTATATAGCAGTACATTTACCACAGATGTTACCCCTGTAGTCTGGATACAAGATGAGATACGGCAGGATATGGAGGTATATACAGGCTCTGTATGGTATATAGCAGTACATTTACCACAGATGTTACACCTGTAGTCTGGATACAAGATGAGATACGGCAGGACATGGAGGTATATACAGGCTGTGTATGGTATATAGCAGTACATTTACCACAGATGTTACACCTGTAGTCTGGATACAAGATGAGATACGGCAGGACATGGAGGTATATACAGGCTGTGTATGGTATATAGCAGTACATTTACCACAGATGTTACACCTGTAGTCTGGATACAAGATGAGATACGGCAGGATATGCAGGTATATACAGGCTCTGTATGGTATATAGCAGTACATTTACCACAGATGTTACACCTGTAGTCTGGATACAAGATGAGATACGGCAGGATATGCAGGTATATACAGGCTCTGTATGGTATATAGCAGTACATTTACCACAGATGTTACACCTGTAGTCTGGATACAAGATGAGATACGGCAGGACATGCAGGTATATACAGGCTCTGTATGGTATATAGCAGTACATTTACCACAGATGTTACACCTGTAGTCTGGATACAAGATGAGATACGGCAGGATATGCAGGTATATACAGGCTCTGTATGGTATATAGCAGTACATTTACCACAGATGTTACACCTGTAGTCTGGATACAAGATGAGATACGGCAGGACATGCAGGTATACAGGTTCTGTATGGTATATAGCAGTACATTTACCACAGATGTTACACCTGTAGTCTGGATACAAGATGAGATACGGCAGGACATGGAGGTATATACAGGCTGTGTATGGTATATAGCAGTACATTTACCACAGATGTTACACCTGTAGTCTGGATACAAAATGAGATACGGCAGGACATGGAGGTATATACAGGCTGTGTATGGTATATAGCAGTACATTTACCACAGATGTTACACCTGTAGTCTGGATACAAGATGAGATACGGCAGGATATGCAGGTATATACAGGCTCTGTATGGTATATAGCAGTACATTTACCACAGATGTTACACCTGTAGTCTGGATACAAGATGAGATACAGCAGTACATGGAGGTATATACAGGCTCTGTATGGTATATAGCAGTACATTTACCACAGATGTTACACCTGTAGTCTGGATACAAGATGAGATACGGCAGGATATGCAGGTATATACAGGCTCTGTATGGTATATAGCAGTACATTTACCACAGATGTTACACCTGTAGTCTGGATACAAGATGAAATACGGCAGGACATGCAGGTATACAGGTTCTGTATGGTATCCTGAAGGACATTTGCCCAAAGATCTTGCAGCCAGGCCTGTAGATCCTGCACACTTGTAGGCAATGTAAGTTGGTGTCCCAGGTGGTCCCGTAAATGTTTGGTTGGCGATAAATCTGGCAACCGGGCAAGCCATGGACGCGTTGTATCTGGTGGAGTCATTCCTGTGTGTGGGTGAGCATTATCCTGCAAAACAAAATTCCATTTGGAAGCCTGGCCATGAGATACAACATATGTCCCGTACATATGACTGAGCTGTTCTTCCAGGAAGGACATGGGACACGTGACTGTGAGTTATCATCTCGCTTCTGGTCCTCAGCTGTGTCATGTGACCAACACTCTGATTCTCTGACAAATGGGGGGGGGGGGTTATTATGATGTAAAAATATCAGAATTTTTGGTGTCAAAACGGCCATTCACCAACATTTCTGATATTGATTTTGATGTTTTGTGTTCCCCTCATGTCTCCTTTCTGCAAAGTGGATGTGTCAGGGTGCGGTGTATTATCTGTCCAGCACATAGCAGGTCAAGATTGGCATGTGAAACTCCAGTCTTGGTAAATATCCCACAGTGTCTTGCGTGGACGGAATGTCAGTTTCTCATCCCTGTGAGGGTCTTATAAGCATTGTCCCATTATAAACACAGGATAGAGGGCGGGGGACTGAAAGTTCCCACTAAGGCCTCCTTGTGAATGGAGTGCACTTGTGTTAGCAGCGCTCCATTCACTTCTAAGGGGCTGCCGGGACTGTAATGCACCCAAAGTCCCATGGAAGTGAATGGGGCGCTAATAACACCAGCGCACGGCACTCCATTCACAAGGAGGTCTTAGGGGGTCTTTCGGTCTCCCTTCCTCCTGATTGCTGAGAGCCCCCAACAATCGGACACTTGTCCCCTGTCCTGTGAATTGGGGATAAGCGTCCAGAACCCCTTTCTTAGGAAAGAATAGAGAGACTGAATAGTTGTGCACACACAAGGTGCTGAGTAAGTAGAAAAGTCAGAATGTCAGTCACATGACGAAACCGAGGACCAGAAGGGAGAGGATAACTCACAAATATGGATGTTGCACTACAATGGCTTCTTTGGATGCCGAGAACTGGAGGGGGATCGTAATAAACTGGTTAGATTTGCTAGTGGAGAGGTGGGGGGTAGCACACGGCCACCCCCAAAACTAGTTCCAGTTTCTTTCAGGACAGGCTCACATTGCCCGACCCCATGATAGTCAGTGGGACCTTACAGGATCCATAGGTGTCCATCTTATGACACATTCGTCCCTAGCGGAATTTCCGTTTTTCTGTTCCTGTTACGGAACAAAAAAAATGGAAATCTTGACGGAGATGTGAACGGCGCCTAACCTGTTACTTCCATCTAGTAATGCTCTGGTGTCTTACTAACCTACATATCTGATATAGTTAATGAGATATTTCTGCCTTGTTTAGATTTCCGATGCGATAGATCACCTGCAGGAGGCGCTGAAGCTACAGAAGGACGATCTGCACTGTCTGCATCTGCTAGCTCTACTATTATCAGCACAGAAACAGTATAAACATGCCATCGATGTCATCAACATGGCCCTGGCCGAGTATCCCAAAAACTTCAGGTACACTTACTGTTCTCCTTTTAGGGTATATTCCCATGTTGCCTATTTGGATGCAGTTTTGCTGTGGGGATGAAGGGCTTTGGGGCCGTGGAGTGATGGTGCTCAGTCCATGTTGGCTTCATCACATACAGTGAGTGGGGAGAACAAGTCCACCAATCTCCTCTTTATACTGTAGATGGGGGGAATCAACCCATGAATCGTGAAGCTAGAAGCTCATAGTCCTAGGTGCATAGGGTTGTGTTGGTGTCAACCAGCACCAAAAATGGACCCCATTTCAATATTTAACTGGTCACCAAGTTTTCAGACCACTTAGTCTCATTTCATAGAGAATCTGGTTCTGTAGCAAAATGTAATGCACTTTCATTAAAAATCTGTCTGCTTTCTGTGGAGAAACCTCACTAAAGTCTCTGCCGCTAGGTGTCTTCTTCATAGCTAATTTGCAGTTCACTCCCTGTTACTATGCAAGGCCCGTCCATATATACATTAGATAAGCAAGACGGGATGACGGCGAGTGAAGGGGGAGGTTCTTTTCTCTCTTCATATAGTGAATACAGGTGGGAGGGGTTGATTCTCCTCCCATCCTGCTCATACATGTCCGGAAACTGTTGCTCTGTGCAAAGGACTGAATATTGTCATATCTCAAAGCTTCCAAAGTAAGAAAAAATAAGTCTTCTATGGTATTGTATCTACTTCTGGCTGTTTTTGTTGTTATTCACCGACAGCAGTTCTTATAGACTGTTTTTCCCTGTGTTTTAGCTGCTTGGTTGCATGTATTTTCCCTATAGTTGTGGTTCAATGTGCCTGGATCTTCTATATCATGGTCACTTGGGTTTTTGTCAGCAATTTGTTTGCTATTGTACAGTTACTCCTGGCAGAATAACAGAACATTATCAGCAATGGATAGGGGAGGGCGTAGACTGCTCCTTATTGCACACGCCGACAGAGACAACAAAACAAGCAGTGGGAGGCCTCAGCCTAATTGTCATCCACTACCCTGGTGCTGTACATTCTAGCAGGTTCCTCGCCACTGACTACAAGGTCCTCCATTGAATCCGTCGCCTTTTTTTTCGGCTGTGTCATTATTTCCTTTCTGATATCACCTACAAGGTGTTTTAGAGACTTTTTGGTTTTAGCACCTTGTTTGTTAAGAAGTGGGTGCGGGGGCCTTGTCTCGCCCAGAAAACTTCTCCGCGGTTCCTGCTGTTAATTGGATACGAAATAAGAAATCCTTGTGGCTGGCCGCTCGGTGAAATCCCGCGACTGTTCTGTTTTTTACCGCCATCATTAAAATCTCCTCCATTCTCCTCGGACGCTGTGACATTAAGTGCCATAAAGCAAACCGACCTAAGATCACACGTACGGGATCAGACTTATAGTCTGATGTGACAAAATGTCACTAGTAATACAGAGCGCTCCGGTTCTCATCCCCCCCCCAGGCGTAATCCTATTTGGTATCCGTTAATTTTTTAAGCTACTTCATTGTAGGATTCTGCCATATAATCCACAGAAATGTAAGTCTTGTAAGGATCGGGGCATTCCTAATATAGTCTGGTGTCTAATCCTTATGTAAAATAATGGATAGGACCCTTAGGCGGTGTAATGTTTGACAATTGGACCTGGAATTCTGCCATATGTAGAAAAGTCACTCCTATACTGTCTATTTTTGGGATATGGTTGCCATTAACGCACAGCCTTCTATTGGCCAGGGATCTGGAACAAGCCAACATGACATTTGATAAAGTTTGAGTAAATCCAATTTTTGCCCACTATCATTGCCCACTTTTTGCCCCATCATTGCCCACAATTTTTGCCCACTGACCCTATATCCTGTAGGCAAAAATGAATTTATGAAATCTATGAGATTACGGTCCATCCTAATGTGAAAGTCTCCTTGGTGTTCCGTTCTTAGTGGGTTTTTCTTGAAATGTTTCCCAAAAACTGTGAATTTTTTGGGAAGACTTTGCCATGGTGGTAATAGCAAGATCATTTGGTAATAAAGATGGCAGGATTCATGCCGATCTCCCGTCAACTCCCCTCTCCCTACGGCAGGTGTTGATGGATAAAAGGATCAGACATGTTCAATTTCAACATGCTCAATCTATAGTTCACCATGGGGCAGATTTATTATGCCCCTTTTGCCAAACTCTGGGAACATATCCAGCTTCTTTTTAGATCGATAAGGGTTCAACTACCAGGATCCCCATAGATCACCGGTCCCCCACTGCCAGATTGCGCTGCAATGTTCACTCGCTGTAATATTAATAGCAACTGCAAAGTTTTCCGATTAGACGGGAATAGGGCAAGCGCTGCAGTACTCACTACGAGGGGGGTATTAGCGGCACAGAAGGGAGCACTGCAGTGGCATGAGGAATTCCTCGTGGTTAGACCCCTGTCGATCAAAAATTGATGTCCTATCCTGTAGATAACCCCTTTAAAAGGATTCTACCATTAATATCAATCCTTCTCCTACTTTTAGTTGTCTTCTTCGCGCCGCCTTGTAGTAGAAATCCGGGTTTTCGTTGGTATGAGTTCTCTTGCAGCACTGGGGGCGGTCCCCAGCGCTCAAACAGCATTGAGGGCATCCCCAATGCTGAGAAAGAACCCTCCAGCGCCGCCTCCATCTTCTTCTGGAACGGCCTCTTCATGCGTCTTCTTCTGGGACTGGGGGTCAAACTTCTAGGCCTCGCGCCTGCCAGCCACAAGAAAATGGCCGCTTACACAGAAAGGAAGAGCTTCTCATTTTCCGACCCATGCCGTGACCCCTATTAGGGGCTTAGCTATGGGGGGTGCGGAGGTGATAGTCACAGTCAAGATCTGGCGCCCAAGGAGCCTCTGCAGCCCATCTGCCACATAAGACCATGTGTACACAATATGGATTCTGTCGTTCATATCCGTACGATGGAGAGCCCACCCAATAAAATAACATTTACCAGGGACCCCATAGACTGTAATAGGATCCAGCAGTTTCATACCAAAACTGACGGAGAGAAGAGTCCGCCATGGAGGACTTTTTTTTTCCCTACTAATTTTTGGCGGAATCTGCGACGGATTCTCCGACACAGACGTGAACAAAGCCCTAGGCCTCATGCACATGACAGTGACAAATGGACGCTGATGGGCGTATTTTTAACAGCTGTCACATGACCATTTTCAGAACAATGGAAGTCAGTGGCAGCACACAAACTTTTTGATGGACTGTGAATTACAATATAGGACGTGCCCAATTTTTGGCCTTTTTCACAGCCAGAGGGTCTTAAAACAAACCTGCCTTAGTTACCCATAGCAACCAATCACCATGCAGCTTGCATTTTTCAGAGAAGAGTACATAATGAAAGATACGCTGTGATTGGTTGCTGTGGACAACAAAGATAGTTCGGCTTTCTGGCCCATATAAGATTGGCATCTGGCGATCATTGGGTTGGTTAAAAATTAAAAAAGACCAATAAAGTTCATCCCAAAGTCACTTCCCCGGGCCCTGGACCCTTAAGAGCCCCAAAGGTCCCTCTGCCACATAAAATATACCACTATTCTACATGACACAAGATAGGTAGGGGCCCCATCACAGATTTCACATTGGGGCCTGGGAGCTTCAGGTTATGCCTAGGGTTGAGTGATCGGATCCCGATTGGCGATTGAGTAAATTTCACGATCGCAATTGGGTTCCGATCCCGCCTAAAAAAGATTGGGAACGGAATTCCAATCCCGATCGCTCAACAGTGCATGTAACTTACCTGCACAGAACCGCTGCTGCTCACCGGAGCTCTGGTCCGTCTTTCTCTCTCATTCAGACGTCAGCAGAGTGTTGCACGCGCCCCCTCCTCCCTAGGCTAGTGTTACTGATGCTGGAAGTAGGCAGGGCTTAGGAGAGTGTGGGCGGGTACAGGGAGGGGAGACGTGAGAGCATCACTCACATCTCCCCTCCCAGTACCCGCCCACACTCTCCTAAGCCACAAGAAGCCCCGCCTTCTCCCAGCATCTCTAACACTAGCCTGGAAAGAGGGGGCGCGTGCAGCACTCTGCTGGCATCTGAATGAGAGAGCGACAGCCTGGAGCTCCGGTGAGCGGCAGCGGTTCTGTGCAGGGGAGACTAAGTAGTCGGCGGATTTTTTAATCACGACACAGCGTGGTCCAAAATTTGGATTTCAATTTTTGGACTCCACCCTGTGTAGTGAACAGGGTCGTTTTTAAAATCTGATTTTCGATCATTAAAAAATCCTATTGACTTTCATGGATCGGGATCGGGTTCGGATGGAAAATGATCGGAAATCGGGCTTTAAAAATGATCCTGAAATCTCAAGATCGGCCCAACCCTAATTAAGCCTCCAAAAATGGATAAAAAATATGACACAAGGGTGGAAAACAGCCATAGGGGGAGTTCACACGGAGTAAACGCGCCGCGTATTGTGGCGCGTTTACGGCGCGTGTACGCCGCGTTTTTTTTACGGTGCGCGATTACGCCGCGTTAACGCGCACCGTAAAAGAACGCGGCGTACACGCGCCGTAAACGCACCACAATGCGCGGCGCGTTTACTCCGTGTGAACTAGCCCATAACGTTCGTGTGCAATTGGCCTTACATTGACCTTACAAATGGATTTTTTCCCCTAATTTGACTTGAAATCAAGTCTAGTGGAATTGTATTTTGCGTGCACCTCTCCCCAATCTAGGATGTTTAGTGGATGATGTAATAGCGCCATACGTATGTACGTACCTGCCTAGGACTATATTGCCCCTCCGTCTTTCCAGGCCTCTTATCCGTCCTGCTCTTCCTCCATCAATTCCGTAAAAAGAGCACAATATAAATACAGAATTCTGATTTATTAGGTGTCACCCCTGCAATACCCGGCTAATAAAAGCTCTGGCAGTTCCTGTGTGTAACGTATATATATATATATATATATATATATATATATATATATATCGCAGCGTTTCCATAGCAGCCCGATCTGGCAGCTTTTTAATATGGAAACAAATATGCTTTCCCTGTTTAACAATATCTAGTGCATGAATCTTGTCCTCATTACATTACCTATTCCAGCCCGGAGAAATGGATTATTCCCAGACAGATGTTTCTCCTTACACAATGCAGCTGGAGCCGCCATTAAAGCCGCAGCGTTGTGGTTTCTTCATTTTCTATCTAGCACAGAATTTGCTAATTTGCACCCGGCGATGAGGAATCCAAGGATGGCGCAGAGAAAGCCCTGCTCTCTTATGTTTAGGGGCGCTGCGTGTCCCAGTTTTCCCTCAGTGATAACACTTTTTGCCACAGGAAATTTTTAGTTTTTTTTTTGGATTTTAGAGCCTATTAATTCCAGTTTGCAGTCTGGTGGTGCACCTGGAGGAGCAGACTGGGATTATTAACTGCTTCCTGGCCAGGTGCAACCAGGAATTTTTTTAAGACTATTGAATAAACACGTAAGGCTTTTATCAGTCCTCGCTAGTATTAGAGACGTCCGATCGCCTTATTATTTTTCAGGGGGAAGGAGTTAAACAGACCCAGATACTCTCTTTCGGATAAGTCTCCACATTGCAGAAACGCAGCTTGTTTTGTTGCAGATTTTGCTGCGGTTTTTGGGCCAAAGCCAAGAATGGCTACAAAAGGAATCCTATCCTACTATCCTTCCTATCCTACTAATATCCTATCCTATCCTATCCTACTAATCCTATCCTATCCTATCCAATCCTATCCTACTAATCCTAATATGAAGTTTGTTTGTTTGTTCCTCAATCACGCAAAAACCGCTGAACGGATTTGCATGAAATTTGTCACATACATAGATTAGAACCCCGATTAAAACATAGGCTACTTTTTATCTCGGTAAATGACGTCACTTCACGACCGCTATGAACGAATTTATGTTCAGACTACACTAAAAGGACCCTTGATGACATCATCACAGGTCCTTGAGCCGTTCTCTGATAGGATCAAGCTATTGTGTGGGCGGAGCTATATAGGATACAGCTGGACAGTGTAGAAGCTGCAGAAAATGGAGTCTCTTCTGCTCAATCCACTCCTGGCTTTGACTCCCAAAATCTGCAACAAAAAAAGCTGCGTTCCCCCAATGTGGAGCCCCAGTCTAAGGTCAGGGCCCCCCACGTGGTGGAAACGCCATGGAAAAAATGCTGTGTTTTACTTGGCACTGCAAGGTGGATGGACTCTAGTGAAACTCATCCACACCTTGCAGAATTTCCAAATTTCCAAAAGCGTTGCAATGTTTGAAATTGCAGCATGTCAATTATACCTTTGGGAACGCCGGAGGTTTCCCTATAGATATAATGGAAGCAGGAAAACACTGTTATCACTGTGGTCTTTCCCACTTTACTTTTTTACTGCGACCTGCTACATGGGGCCTTAGGCCACATTCACATCTGCGTTGGTAATCGAACACATTGGCAAGTGCTGTGCAGTGAAAGCACACGGACCCCATAGACTATAATGGGGTCCATGTGCTTTCCGCACGGAACATGCGGACAGAAAAGTAGTTCACAATCTACTCTCCTGTCCGCCTGACTCGTGCGGAAAGCACACGAACCCCATTATAGTCTATAGGATCTGTGTGCTTTCACTGCACAGTACTTGCCAATGCGTTCGGTCCTCCAAACGGATTACCAACACAGATGTGAATGAGGCCTTAGCCTACTGTTTTTTTTTTATGTTGTAGAATTTGCTGCATTATTTTGAGCCAAAACCAGGAGTGGATTAAGGTGGGAAGGTTTGGCTCAAAAAAATGCAGCAAAATTTGAGGCCTCAGCCTTTGGCCTCCTCAACGTGTGGAACAGAGCATGCATACATGCGTCCGTTTTTGCGACTGTGTGTCCATGTCATATACAAGGACCACAAATTATGAAGCACGTCCTATTTTTGCCCCCATTTGCGGCACATACAAGTGTAGAGGATCTTGCAAATCTCTTTGCGGATCTGTGATTGCAGACGTGTTTTTTGCGGGTCAGTGTTTGCGGACACTCCGGTCGTATGAAGGAGGCCTAAAGGGACCAGAGGAGAAAAAGACCTGCCAGTCCTGTATAATGCAGTGGTGGGGCTCAGCCACTGTCACGTTTAATGTGGTGTCGCCCTCTTAGGGCTTCCATATAGGCGAGGTAGAATATGTGGCTGGCGGTTTTCCAGTGACATCAATAAGACATTGATGTAGCACTTTGAGTTTCATGAATAATGGATATCTGGCGGTGTAATTTAGGAAGCAAAGATGAAAAAGAGGGGAAAAAAAAGTAAAGTAAAGCTAATTCATCAAGCTCTGCACACAGCAAATATATGGCGGTATGTAGATAAGTGATAAGAATGTTTATCCAGCTACAAAGCAGAAACAATGTATATGTTACATCATGTCTAATACGTAACACGTCGCAGTCCTCTTAGATCCTCACGTTTAGCACCTCTGTGAGGTCGTTCCCTTCGGAGCACAGACACAGACCTCTCCTAATTTCTGCCATGTGTAACCATGTAGTGGAGCTGCACTCCAGTCACGGTCACTGTTTCTACAAGTTGGCTGTATGTTATCATATCTTATCAAACTAAGAACCACCCTTTAAGACATCCTTATGCCATAATAAACCCCATCTTTGAATGAGACAACCCCCTTTACATGATAACATTCTACCTTCCTGCAGCCACCACTTGGGGGAGCTCACTGCCTACTGTACACCGAATCTATGCCCAAGGCACTCACTGAAATGAATGTAATCAATAGACATAAAAGTGCAGCAAGCTGGACTCTCCTAATTTCTGCCATGTGTAACCATGTAGTGGAGCTGCACTCCAGTCACGGTCACTGTTTCTACAAGTTGGCTATATGTTATCATATCTTATCAAACTAAGAACCGCCCTTTAAGACATCCTTATGCCATAATAAACCCCATCTTTGAATGAGACAACCCCCTTTACAGGATAAAATTCTACCTGCCTGCAGCCACCACTTGGGGGAGCTCACTGCCTACTGTACACCGAATCTATGCCCAAGGCACTCACTGAAGTGAATGTAATCAATAGACATAAAAGTGCAGCAAGCTGGTGACTTCCTGAACACTCTTTGGTTTAATCTTTGGTACCACATCAGCGTCATAGTCACATCTTAACGCAACTTTTTCTTTGGTCCGTTGATTTATTTGTTGTTTTTGCAGAATTCATAGTTAGTAAAAGTAAGTGACCTATTGATGTATATTGTGCAGAGAACAGTCACTGTGATTTTTACAAAATCCTGCACAAATCTCTAGTTGCAGAATTGTATTTTCCAGCACAACCTTCCGAAGTTATGCCTAAACAGTTACGAGGTCATTTAATGAAGTGTAATGACTCTTCCATCCATCAGATGGCACTGTTGCTGTTTTTGGATTTCTGTTTCTATTACAGTGACATACACAGTACATGTCCTGAAGCTCTATGATATTATATGATATTATATAATTTTTTTCCCTAAAGATATGCAAATTGCTCACAGTAGATTCCATAACATCTGACGTAGGGAGGACGGATCACTTATTATACATTTCATATTCCTCTAGCAATGTCTTTTGTATGTATATAATATATATACATGTGTAATAATGGAAAGAATATGCAAATCTGTCTCCCAAGATCTAAGTAGGGAGACAGTGCCTCAGTTCTGCTGCCCACTAGGGGGCGCTCCCTTTAACATCATGCCCAATCTTCCCAGAGGCCTTTGCTGCGATGATGTGAGATTTAACCAAGTCAGTCTCTCAGCAAAGGACAGCTGTTTCGATGTATTTGGATCTCTTCAGCCCGGCGCAGAGAAGCATATGGCTTAATAAGACTCCACACACCTACACGTGGTCTCTCCCTAAGGAGTGATGATATCCCCTTAACCCTGTCTAGATGCCTCTCTCCTCTGCCAAGTTAGTCTTCTTTGCTCCGGGCTGAAGAGATCCAAATAGATCGAAACAGCTGTCCTCGGCTGAGAGACTGACTTGGTAAAATCGCACATCATTGCAGCAAAGACCTCTGGGAAGGGTGGGCATGATGTTAAAGGTGGCTCCCCCTAGTGGGCAGCATAACTGATGGAAGACAGATTTGTATATTCTTCCCATGATCCCTCACAGTGGAGAACATATGGCTTAATAAGACTCCACACACCTACACGGTGGTCTCTCCCTAAGGAGTGACGATATCCCCTTAATCCTATGTGTGAACATGCACTAAGGGCTCAGTATGGTCGGAGCCGCAAATAGTGGAAACACCGCAACGTCTTACATTACCAGCAAAGTGGATGAGATTCTGGCTAATACCGTCCACACATTGCAGAAAAGAATCTTCAGCGGAAATGCAGCGTGTCAGTTCTACCTATGGAAATGCGTTTTCTGAAAGTGGGAAAAGCGTGACGCGCTCCCGCCGCCGTCTTATCCTCAGTTCTCTGATATATTGCTGCCTGTGATATAAGCAGCAGTGATCTTATACCTTGTCCTTATGGCCGGTGACTGTCCATGAACGCTCCATAGTAAGCTGCCTCGCTAGTATAGCTTCCTCCAGTAGGTGGCAGCACAGAGACAGTTTTCCTTTTCCCTGTAAGGAGAGTTACTCCTACACGTGTGTGAATACGGACCAGAAAATCTGCTCTGCACATCGGCCTGACATCCCATCCCGAAGCCACCCCATATACCAGGACTCTGCATTACAGTGATCTGTGATACTCCTTGCATCTCTACTGCCCCCTACTCTATACAGTCCTGATAGTGGAACTACAAGCATCATAGATCACTATAATAAAAGGGGCCCCGGTCTCCGGACCACACTTAGTCCAGCCTGTGCTTTCCCATGTCCCTGGGGGGCTTAGTATACCATAATAAAAGCATCGAAACCAAATAGTGAGCACTGCGTCACGCCGCCATGTCCGCTGAGGGGCGCCATTGTAAAGGGAATACACCTACTTCTATGTTAATCTAATTTTTAAAGGTTTTTTTTGTATATTTTTTGACATTGTCTATCAATATAAATGTACTATATCCTGCAATTTTCACTCTGACCACTAAACCTCATACTATTTTGACTCTTGTCAATTCTGTACGTTTTTTTCTTTGCAGCAGTCACCTTATTTACATTACAGACAGTATTACAATAGAAGATAACACCTCTATAGATAACACCACTGACAATAGATCTTATCTACCCCAATTCCCTGCACAGACTGAAGACTATCCCATAGACCTCAGTGAGTCAGCTACAGACTATTGCTGCCTGCGGTCATGACCGTGCTGTAAAGCAGATCACTAAATGCTGTTCACAGAGCAGAATGGCCGCCCCCATAATCGCGTACAGAAAAAACCTACAATCAGAAAATAAACACATCTGATCAGAAATCAGAAATTATATCGTAAAAATATACAGTCCAGCCTCGAAGAGTTAAATAACCCATTCAGCTCTGCTACATCTGTATAATATAGAGGCCCCAGGATCAGATATCGGGCACTAATATATAAGATTTCCCCGAGTCAGCGCAGCCTGCAGACACTGTTATCGGACTTGTGGAGTGTAATAACATTGTATCTCCCGGCCCCTGCACTGATCTGCTGTTGTATCTAAGCGACACTGCCACGTCTGACCCAATGAGACTGTGTGAACGCGGCCTATAAACGCAGCCTGGTATCCAATCGCGCTTGTTGGTAAATCAGAAGCATCAGAGCAAGCGGGAGCTTCACTAGGCTGGGAACCTGCTCCGGGGCACGGAATATTGAACAGGGATGACACATGCTATATATAGTAGATGTCACATATTACAGAGCAAATGGAAGCCAGGCCGAGATTCTCTCACATATCTATAGATCTAGTTATCCGAGAAGGTGTAGCGTGCGGAATCAGAGAAAGACAATCGTAATAAATCATCATAATAAGATATTAGTGGTGACAATGTAAGTGATACAGCAACAGAGATACACTATAGAAGCAATCCATATAGATACAATGTCTATGTAGTGGGATGTAACAGAGATAATACACACAGTGATGTCACAGTACAGGATAATACACACAGTGATGTCACAGTACAGGATAATACACACAGTGATGTCACAGTACAGGATAATACACACAGTGATGTCACAGTACAGGATAATACACACAGTGATGTCACAGTACAGGATAATACACACAGTGATGTCACAGTACAGGATAATACACACAGTGATGTCACAGTACAGGATAATACACACAGTGATGTCACAGTACAGAGATAATACACACAGTGATGTCACAGTACAGGGATAATACACACAGTGATGTCACAGTACAGAGATAATACACACAGTGATGTCACAGTACAGGATAATACACACAGTGATGTCACAGTACAGGGATAATACACACAGTGATGTCACAGTACAGGGATAATACACACAGTGATGTCACAGTACAGAGATAATACACACAGTGATGTCACAGTACAGGATAATACACACAGTGATGTCACAGTACAGGATAATACACACAGTGATGTCACAGTACAGAGATAATACACACAGTGATGTCACAGTACAGGATAATACACACAGTGATGTCACAGTACAGGGATAATGCACACAGTGATGTCACAGTATAGGATAATACACACAGTGATGTCACAGTACAGGGATAATACACACAGTGATGTCACAGTACAGGATAATACACACAGTGATGTCACAGTACAGGATAATACACAGAGTGATGTCACAGTACAGAGATAATACACACAGTGATGTCACAGTACAGAGATAATACACACAGTGATGTCACAGTACAGAGATAATACACACAGTGATGTCACAGTACAGGGATAATACACATAGTGATGTCACAGTACAGGATAATACACACAGTGATGTCACAGTACAGAGATAATACACACAGTGATGTCACAGTACAGGGATAATACACACAGTGATGTCACAGTACAGGATAATACACACAGTGATGTCACAGTACAGGGATAATACACACAGTGATGTCACAGTACAGGATAATACACACAGTGATGTCACAGTACAGAGATAATACACACAGTGATGTCACAGTACAGGATAATACACACAGTGATGTCACAGTACAGAGATAATACACACAGTGATGTCACAGTACAGGGATAATACACAGTGATGTCACAGTACAGGGATAATACACACAGTGATGTCACAGTACAGGATAATACACACAGTGATGTCACAGTACAGGATAATACACACAGTGATGTCACAGTACAGGATAATACACACAGTGATGTCACAGTACAGGATAATACACACAGTGATGTCACAGTACAGAGATAATACACACAGTGATGTCACAGTACAGGATAATACACACAGTGATGTCACAGTACAGGATAATACACACAGTGATGTCACAGTACAGAGATAATACACACAGTGATGTCACAGTACAGAGATAATACACACAGTGATGTCACAGTACAGGATAATACACACAGTGATGTCACAGTACAGGATAATACACACAGTGATGTCATAATACAGAGATAATACACACAGTGATGTCACAGTACAGGATAATACACACAGTGATGTCACAGTACAGAGATAATACACACAGTGATGTCACAGTACAGATAATACACACAGTGATGTCACAGTACAGGATAATACACACAGTGATGTCACAGTACAGAGATAATACACACAGTGATGTCACAGTACAGGATAATACACACAGTGATGTCATAGTACAGAGATAATACACACAGTGATGTCACAGTACAGAGATAATACACACAGTGATGTCACAGTACAGGATAATACACACAGTGATGTCATAGTACAGAGATAATACACACAGTGATGTCACAGTACAGGGATAATACACACAGTGATGTCACAGTACAGGATAATACACACAGTGATGTCACAGTACAGGATAATACACACAGTGATGTCACAGTACAGAGATAATACACACAGTGATGTCACAGTACAGGATAATACACACAGTGATGTCACAGTACAGGATAATACACACAGTGATGTCATAGTACAGAGATAATACACACAGTGATGTCACAGTACAGGATAATACACACAATGATGTCACAGTACAGAGATAATACACACAGTGATGTCACAGTACAGGGATAATACACACAGTGATGTCATAGTACAGGGATAATACACACAGTGATGTCAAAGTACAGGGATAATACACACAGTGATGTCACAGTACAGGATAATACACACAGTGATGTCACAGTACAGGATAATACACACAGTGATGTCACAGTACAGAGATAATACACACAGTGATGTCACAGTACAGGGATAATACACACAGTGATGTCACAGTACAGGGATAATGCACACAGTGATGTCACAGTATAGGATAATACACACAGTGATGTCACAGTACAGGAATAATACACACAGTGATGTCACAGTACAGGGATAATGCACACAGTGATGTCACAGTATAGGATAATACACACAGTGATGTCACAGTACAGGGATAATACACACAGTGATGTCACAGTACAGGATAATACACACAGTGATGTCACAGTACAGGATAATACACACAGTGATGTCACAGTACAGGATAATACACAGAGTGATGTCACAGTACAGAGATAATACACACAGTGATGTCACAGTACAGAGATAATACACACAGTGATGTCACAGTACAGGGATAATACACATAGTGATGTCACAGTACAGGATAATACACACAGTGATGTCACAGTACAGAGATAATACACACAGTGATGTCACAGTACAGGATAATACACACAGTGATGTCACAGTACAGGGATAATACACACAGTGATGTCACAGTACAGGATAATACACACAGTGATGTCACAGTACAGAGATAATACACACAGTGATGTCACAGTACAGAGATAATACACACAGTGATGTCACAGTACAGGGATAATACACAGTGATGTCACAGTACAGGGATAATACACACAGTGATGTCACAGTACAGGATAATACACACAGTGATGTCACAGTACAGGATAATACACACAGTGATGTCACAGTACAGGATAATACACACAGTGATGTCACAGTACAGGATAATACACACAGTGATGTCATAGTACAGAGATAATACACACAGTGATGTCACAGTACAGGATAATACACACAGTGATGTCACAGTACAGGATAATACACACAGTGATGTCACAGTACAGAGATAATACACACAGTGATGTCACAGTACAGAGATAATACACACAGTGATGTCACAGTACAGAGATAATACACACAGTGATTTCACAGTACAGGATAATACACACGGTGATGTCACAGTACAGAGATAATACACACAGTGATGTCACAGTACAGGATAATACACACAGTGATGTCACAGTACAGGATAATACACACAGTGATGTCATAATACAGAGATAATACACACAGTGATGTCACAGTACAGGATAATACACACAGTGATGTCACAGTACAGAGATAATACACACAGTGATGTCACAGTACAGATAATACACACAGTGATGTCACAGTACAGGATAATACACACAGTGATGTCACAGTACAGAGATAATACACACAGTGATGTCACAGTACAGGATAATACACACAGTGATGTCATAGTACAGAGATAATACACACAGTGATGTCACAGTACAGAGATAATACACACAGTGATGTCACAGTACAGGATAATACACACAGTGATGTCATAGTACAGAGATAATACACACAGTGATGTCACAGTACAGGGATAATACACACAGTGATGTCACAGTACAGGATAATACACACAGTGATGTCACAGTACAGGATAATACACACAGTGATGTCACAGTACAGAGATAATACACACAGTGATTTCACAGTACAGGATAATACACACAGTGATGTCACAGTACAGGATAATACACACAGTGATGTCATAGTACAGAGATAATACACACAGTGATGTCACAGTACAGGATAATACACACAATGATGTCACAGTACAGAGATAATACACACAGTGATGTCACAGTACAGGGATAATACACACAGTGATGTCATAGTACAGGGATAATACACACAGTGATGTCAAAGTACAGGGATAATACACACAGTGATGTCACAGTACAGGATAATACACACAGTGATGTCACAGTACAGGATAATACACACAGTGATGTCACAGTACAGAGATAATACACACAGTGATGTCACAGTACAGGGATAATACACACAGTGATGTCACAGTACAGAGATAATACACACAGTGATGTCACAGTACAGGATAATACACACAGTGATGTCACAGTACAGAGATAATACACACAGTGATGTCACAGTACAGGATAATACACACAGTGATGTCACAGTACAGAGATAATACACACAGTGATGTCACAGTACAGAGATAATACACACAGTGATGTCACAGTACAGGATAATACACACAGTGATGTCACAGTACAGAGATAATACACACAGTGATGTCACAGTACAGAGATAATACACACAGTGATGTCACAGTACAGGATAATACACACAGTGATGTCATAGTACAGAGATAATACACACAGTGATGTCACAGTACAGGATAATACACACAGTGATGTCACAGTACAGAGATAATACACACAGTGATGTCACAGTACAGAGATAATACACACAGTGATGTCACAGTACAGAGATAATACACACAGTGATGTCATAGTACAGGGATAATACACACAGTGATGTCAAAGTACAGGATAATACACACAGTGATGTCACAGTACAGGGATAATACACACAGTGATGTCACAGTACAGGATAATACACACAGTGATGTCACGGTACAGGATAATACACACAGTGATGTCACAGTACAGGATAATACACACAGTGATGTCACAGTACAGGGATAATACACACAGTGATGTCACAGTACAGGATAATACACACAGTGATGTCACAGTACAGAGATAATACACACAGTGATATCACAGTACAGAGATAATACACACAGTGATGTCACAGTACAGAGATAATACACACAGTAATGTCACAGTACAGGGATAATACACACAGTGATGTCACAGTACAGGGATAATACACACAGTGATGTCAGTACAGGATAATACACACAGTGATGTCACAGTACAGGGATAATACACACAGTGATGTCACAGTACAGGATAATACACACAGTGATGTCACAGTACAGAGATAATACACACAGTGATGTCACAGTACAGAATAATACACACAGTGATGTCACAGTACAGGATAATATACACAGTGATGTCACAGTACAGAGATAATACACACAATGATGTCACAGTACAGGATAATACACACAGTGATGTCACAGTACAGGATAATACACACAGTGATCACAGTACAGAGATAATACACACAGCGATGTCACAGTACAGGATAATACACACAGTAATGTCACAGTACAGGATAATACACACAGTGATGTCACAGTACAGGATAATACACACAGTGATGTCACAGTACAGAGATAATACACACAGTGATGTCACAGTACAGGATAATACACACAGTGATGTCACAGTACAGGATAATACACACAGTGATGTCACAGTACAGAGATAATACACACAGTGATGTCACAGTACAGGATAATACACACAGTGATGTCACAGTACAGAGATAATACACACAGTGATGTCACAGTACAGATATAATACACACAGTGATGTCACAGTACAGGGATAATACACACAATGATGTCACAGTACAGGATAATACACACAGTGATGTCACAGTACAGGATAATACACACAGTGATCACAGTACAGAGATAATACACACAGTGATGTCACAGTACAGGATAATACACACAGTAATGTCACAGTACAGGATAATACACACAGTGATGTCACAGTACAGAGATAATACACACAGTGATGTCACAGTACAGGATAATACACACAGTGATGTCACAGTACAGAGATAATACACACAGTGATGTCACAGTACAGGATAATACACACAGTGATGTCACAGTACAGGATAATACACACAGTGATGTCACAGTACAGAGATAATACACACAGTGATGTCACAGTACAGAGATAATACACACAGTGATGTCACAGTACAGGATAATACACACAGTGATGTCACAGTACAGAGATAATACACACAGTGATGTCACAGTACAGGATAATACACACAGTGATGTCACAGTACAGGATAATACACACAGTGATGTCACAGTACAGAGATAATACACACAGTGATGTCACAGTACAGGATAATACACACAGTGATGTCACAGTACAGAGATAATACACACAGTGATGTCACAGTACAGATATAATACACACAGTGATGTCACAGTACAGGATAATACACACAGTGATGTCACAGTACAGGATAATACACACAGTGATGTCACAGTACAGGATAATACACACAGTGATGTCACAGTACAGAGATTATATGCTGTATCATTCTGCCAGGAGATTGGGCTGCTCCTCTGGGAGTTCTCCCATTTATTTTCTGGAGCCTACTTGCTGTTTGCTATATGTAGTGACAGGACCTATTTTTCGGCCATTGCCCCTCTTCCCATCCCCCGGTGTGGCAGGTATCAGCCTCTTCATCCAGGTGAATGGAGGGTCCGCAGACATCGCACTGCTTTCTAGTTACTCGTATGGTATTTCCGGAGACCTCGTCCGCTCGGGTTGTTCTCTGACATTTATAGATATGAACGGTCACTACACCAAAGGAGCCCTGTTCTGGACATAGATGGAGGTCCCACCTCTGGCACCTGTACCATATTAAGTATGCACAAAGTTGTACAGTGGGAATACCCCTTTAACCTCTCATATTCACTATAGAGACAGCCCTAGACTATGTCTATTAGGACAACCTGAGTCCTTAAGGGGTTAAACGTCTGGATTCATCTCTCCGGCCCTGTCAGTATAAAAGCTTTTCCTCCACTGGATCTCTTGTTCTCTGGATTCATTGTGATGTCGATTCTCTGCCGCCCCTATTCAGGACATTGCAAACTGTAGCACAGTCTACAGCTGACTCCAGATAGTGACGGCCCAAGAGGGGGCAGCAGCGCACCCTCATACCAGAGGATCAGGGCTCCATAGACAGCACTGGCAGGCTCATACACTACATTGTAGGCTCACGGCTTCCATATTTGGCCTGATATTATTTTTTGTGGACTGGAGGTAAATTATAAGGGAGACGACAGACAGGATCCTACTAGTGATATATGTGTCTGACCATATACACCGAGACCTCCCTGAGATGACCAAAAGTGGTCCTCTAGGGGGTGGTCTTCTCAAAGTATGGAAGACTGAAAATCACTCTAAGATAATGTATTCTGGGTAAGGTCGGTCTTCTCGTGGCGCGGTGCGTATCCAGCAGCGTCCTTCTCTCCTCTATGAGGTTGTTTCCATCACGTGAAGAAGATTGAAGAATTTCCTTGTGGGATTTCGGTGAAATAAATTGAAGATACAGCCCCGTTTTGCCATTTACGAGAATGCTACCTGGTATTTGTTGTCCTCCACACCTCGGGCCATGGGTAGCCATCATGGTATGACCGACCTTTGGGATATGGAGCGATTCTTATTGTCTACATCTTGGGCTCTGAAGCTGTGATGTGTGTACCCAAGGGGGTATATGCCATGTGTGTAGTATGTGTGTAGCGTATTCTGTGATCTTAGTTTCGGGGGTCCTTCGAGTCGGGGGTTACTTATCTTAGGAACCTTAATCACCACTGACCTACTACTGAATTCTTGACCCATCGCCTATACTAATGCATACTTCTGGCCCACCGTGGAAGGAGAATCTACACTTGAGGAAGGGTTGGTTGGTGTTGGCCCGAAACGCGTTGTGGTAATAAAGAAATTCCAAATCTTTCTGGGTAAGTGCTGATTCCTTGCCTGCTCCTTGGAGGAGGCCGGTCCACATTTTGACATCCTTCCTGTTCTCTCACCATCCCATTGCGTGATATAAGCAATAAGATGCCTGTTTTATCAATGAAAAGGTGAAGTTAGGGATATAATGCATTCAATATAAAGGGGGTGTCTGCGATTTAAAGGGAGTCACTAGACTCCCCAAGTGCCATCACTGTGTTACATTACATTATAGTGATACATTGGATGTAAACACCGTCGCTATGTAGGTCAGGTTTTGTATATTTGGAGAAAGTCAACTTTGAATTTATGCAAATGAGGCAGTTTGGTGCACTGGGGGCGGGGCTTCAGGTCTAGATCCCAGCCATCTCTTGCTTGTGTCATCTCAGATAGTGAGGGCGCTGCTATGACATCATCTGTCCTTTTATAAGCAGCAACAGCAGTGCACCCATGACTGAAGCTCCGCCCCCAGTGCACCAAAGGCCTTATGTGCACAATTTGTCTTTGACTTCATTGGCTGCTGAGCTGCAGTCATGGAGGCCTCTATACAGGACACAGCTTTCTGATACCAGCTCTGTGCACTGTATAGTAAAAGCATTGGACAAAACCCAAAACAACGCTGGGGATGGTTGTCCAACTGCCCGTAACCACCTCTGTGCTTGTACCTACAAGTAGTTGTATCGTTGTCACCATCGCATGATGTCAAGTGCTTGTTTGGCTGCCTTCAACTACAACCGGAGCTGAGCGGCAGTCATGGAGGCTGACTACTATACAGTGCACGGAACTATCTAATGCAGGCTCTATGCACTGTATAGTACAAGCATTGCAAGCAACCTAAAACATATGATCCATGTGATGACACCCCTTCCCCTGTCAAATAATCACGGCCAGTCCTGTCCCTTTAAATGCCTCCTGCAAAGCAAAGACATCTCAGAACAAGATGGCTGCCCCCATCATCCCATCAAGAAAACAGGATATAAGGTTCTTCCTTCCCTTTAAGAAATGCAGCAGTCCTTACACGATGAAGCCTGAACATCTGCACACTCCGTGACCCTGCGTGAACTCCATCTTAAAGTCACAAAAGGGAATTCTGCAGAGACTTGAAGACCCGGCCGCTGGATTTTATGGGCTGAAAACATTGAATTTCGCTACAGTGTTACACGCCTGCGATTTAGTTAGTGCGGCAGTAAATCGGTTTAAGAATTAATGAAGGCAATTACGTTTCTTTGCTCGTCCGAGACGTAACTACTGCATCAGCCTAAGTGTCTCCAGCGATCATTGTGTACAGCGCCGCTGCTACCGCTGCGATATGTAATTGGAAGAACAATGAAGCAGAGTCATTCCGGGAGGTTTTGCATTTATAATTGAACTCTATGTGGTTGTGACTTGAGGGTTGCTAAGCTTTTCCATTCTACGCTGGCGGTTTTTTTTACCCTCTCTCCCTCCGCATTAATGCTTCATTTCTAAAGGGGTTGTACCTCCTGATTGGCTGCTTAGACCTGCAGCGAGACTGCAGTGTGTCTGAGAGCGGCTGCGAATGAAAATGGAAGGAGTGAGCTCAACTTTACACCTAACTCTGCAGTTCCCCGGGACGGTAACAGAGCATGTCCGCCGATCTGCTGCACCAGCACAGTCAATGAGGAGATTTACAGGGTAATAAACCTGCTGCAGATGATTAAAGTTAGTAAAGAACGCGGCCAATATAACCTGCCGTACAAAGAATTACAGAGATAAATATGTCTCTGCGCCGGGGACAGACTCATTTTACTAGGTGACACAAAAATTTAAGTTACAATCAAAAAAAATAAAATAAAAAATTGGTAGGGTGGCGGTATATCTCATATAAAATAACCCCAAAACACTACTTACCTCGGCAGTCCATCCCCGATCCTGCACATATCCTTAGGCAGTATATAAGCCGATCCTGCACATATCCTTAGGTAGTATATAAGCCGATCCTGCACATATCCTTAGGTAGTATATAAGCCGATCCTGCACATATCCTTAGGTAGTATATAAGCCGATCCTGCACATATCCTTAGGTAGTATATAAGCCGATCCTGCACATATCCTTAGGTAGTATATAAGCCAATCCTGCACATATCCCTAGGTAGTATATAAGCCGATCCTGCACATATCCTTAGGTAGTATATAAGCCGATCCTGCACATATCCTTAGGTAGTATATAAGCTGATCCTGCACATATCCTTAGGTAGTATATAAGCCGATCCTGCACATATCCTTAGGTAGTATATAAGCCGATCCTGCACATATCTTTAGGTAGTATATAAGCCGATCCTGCACATATCCTTAGGTAGTATATAAGCCGATCCTGCACATATCCTTAGGCAGTATATAAGCCGATCCTGCACATATCCTTAGGTAGTATATAAGCCGATCCTGCACATATCCTTAGGCAGTATATAAGCCGATCCTGCACATATCCTTAGGCAGTATATAAGCCGATCCTGCACATATCCTTAGGTAGTATATAAGCCGATCCTGCACATATCCTTAGGCAGTATATAAGCTCCCCGATACGACCTGCAGGACTGCTCTTTGTGGTCATCTGCCATATTTGCTTGCCAACGATACAGATTTTTTTGCAAGGCTCATATATTTTGTATATTGAACGGATGTGTATAGATATATGTATCCTATCAATATTTGGTGTGACCTTTGCCCTTTGGAGGAGGAGTCCTGGGAGTGATGATCCGGCCCCTCATAGATTTAGCCCTGACCCCAGTCTGTCTGGGATGACATGAAGAGACAGACGGATTGATGCATTTGCTTTCCTCGCTCCTGAGTGTTGCACTTGATTTTTACAGCTGTATCCTGATCCTGACCTCGGTCTTGTTCCCGACCGTGCACTTGTCTTTTTCTTTGATTTATCTGCCTGGTACTTGTTTATATCTTCTGTCTCCATTTTTTTTGTCTCAGGTTCATCATTCCTTACCATTGGCTCCATTCCTGACTATACTAGTACTCCATTGGCATTGCTGTCATCTGCCCATGACCATTCCGGGGATCATGACTTGTTTGGTCAATTTTTTAAGGGTTTTACTGATATTTTATATTGATGACGTATCAATATCCAATCGGCCTTCTCCCGACACCCCTGCTGATCAGCTGACTGAAGGAGCCGCAGGCCATTGGAGACCTCTATGACGTCTTTGTAGGCTGTAAAGTGACATCCATTCATTGTGTGCGTCTTCTGCAGCTCAGTCCCAGGTTTGGATGGTGGTAAGAGTTGCCTCAAGGACGACCTGATATTGATGACCTATCCTAATATCAATATCCTATCAATACAAATCTTGGAAAACCTCCTTAGACCCTAGTTTAGACTGTGGATTAGAGAATTCACATTCTAGGACATGATGGCTCATCCCATAGTTATCCGGTCAATACCTGCCCTTACAACATAGAAAATTAAAGTACCAGGGTTGTCTTTGAAGATCCAGCCATTGAAGAAAATTCCTTCTCTGGTATACTTAAAGGGGTTTTCCAGGAGTCTAATATCTTAGGCTAGCCCATCAATATTAGACTGATAAAGGGTGACACCCAGGACAACATGCCCATTGGTCACATACCCAAGTGAACGGTGCAGATCTGCAATACCAAGAACAACCATTACACAGTGTATGGCGCTGTTCTTGGTGAAGACGCGACAGCGATCAATATCGTAGCCCTGGACAACCACTTTAAAGCCAGTCTACAGACCAATGGCCAACGCTAGGTTCACACTAGATTTGAGTACGTTGGGGGACCCAAATGAGAGCCAGATTGCTAAAACAGTGGTTATACACAGAGACCAGTTGGACCCCATTGACTGTAAGATGGTCCATTGGGTGTCCTCGATTTCACCATTACCAAAACGCTCCACCGATTTTCGGCAATTTCTGCAACGACTCCAGCGCAGACGTGACCCCAGCCTAAGCCAGTGTTTTCTCATCTAGGACATTGCTTTTCCTAAACAAAAAGAAGTCTGAAGAAATCTGTTTTTGCAGGAATATTGCTCCTTAGACGTATTACACTAATTGTTCATAAACGGTGACTCTGCAAACGAAGGCCGACCAATAATGTAATGACTGTAATTAGTCCTTGGCGAACATAATTCACCAGGTATTGACATCAGCTCTTTGTACGGGCCATAGAAATGATAGACGACGGCAAGAAGAGAAGAGAAGAGAATAGTAAGCAAGAAAAGCTTTTCTTTCCGGCGGTATTGTTGCTGATCTCGACTTCTTGCCAGTCATTTGGAGAGCTCCGATTCCGTAACTCCGACTGTTTAGAATTGTATTATGTGTTATTATATCTCCTTGTTATCGGCTTTGTACTGCGAGGCTTATACTCCTTTATAATAACATATACGGATGATCTCAATATGCAAAAGTTCTCTAATTTACTGCATTCAATTCATAGAAGACTTTTAATTCTATTTGTATCCAATTTTGCTTTTTGTTACAAGGTCGCTTATATCACTTTCCATTATTCTGCTTGAAGTCTCCATACGGATGTGTAATAGATGATAGCGCGTTACATAAAGAAGACCTTTCACCACCTCCACCATCTCTAACTCTTTGCATCCGATTCCGGAACAGTTGCAATTTTCTCTTTAGCCCCCACCGTTCCTGAGCAATCTGTGTTGCTAGTTTCAGCTCCCAGTTGGCTCATTAGGCTCCCTACTGGCGGGTGGGAGGTCTTAGACTGGAGCAGATGGACACGGACCACCCACCTGATAGTAGGGGGCATAATTGTGCTGAAATTAACATAATGATTACTCCCGTGGGGCCTAAAAAAAAATCGGTGGAGCAGAGAGGGGTGAGGTCCTGTTTTAAAGGGAATGTCCAGGGCAGGTCCAGGCTCGGCAATACAAGGCCTATGGGCGTTGCACATGCTATGCCGCTTCCTCTGGGCCTCAGCGTTGCATCACGCGCCGCTCTTATATATACAACTTTATGAATAATCTCCTTCGTTTGTTGGATTCATTCAGTTTCTCGTCTCAACAATAAGTTATTCTTATAACCCCTATTTTTAGACTGACGTACCTAAGAACTACAAATTCCTGCCATTCCTGAGATCCACAACCAGTTTTTATGGAACGCAAGTGTTCACAAGAGTCACCCATTTGGAGGCGGGATTATCCTAGTAGGGGCAGGGTTTGCCATTTAGGGGGTGTGGCTATCTGTGCTGGGGACAGGGTTCAGACTCATTTGCAAACAACACATCACTATGCTATGATACTGCCCCCTTGCTTATAGGAAGACTAATTGCAGCCATGCATGTGTTTACAGGTACATGTACGATTCCACCGCCATCGCAGCCACTTCTAAATAGGCATAGGCTTGTTAATCTTGGTAAGAGATTTTGGCTCCCCCATATTATAATCCACTACTGACTATATGGTACTACCGTATGTGCTTACAAATGGCCACCATTATCACCTGTGGCAGTACAACCTATACTAAGCATCCTATTCCTAGCCCATTGGCCTTATCCCTTTAAATACCTTTAAATTTGGCACTCTTCTTTCCACCCATGTCCTAACTCCCTCAACTTTTGCGAACACTTGATCACATAAGCCAGTGATGGCGAACCTTTTAGAGACCGAGTGCCCAAACTGCAACAAAAAATCCAATAATTTATCACAAAGTGCCAACACGGCAATTTAATCTTAATAATGTGCGGATCCAGAATTGCACACAGTTACAGACCTGCAAAATATGGTCATACAAATGGGGCTTTATAGAGCTATCTGCTCCACTGTGACCCCCACACAGTCCAATCTGCTTCACAGTGACACACACACAGTACAATCTGCTCCACTGTGACCCCCACACAGTCCAATCTGCTTCACAGTGACACACACACAGTCCAATCTGCTTCATAGTGACCCTCCACACAGTACAATCTGCTCCACAGTGGCCTCCACACAGTATACTTTGCTGCACAGTGGCCCCCACACAGTACAATCTGCTCCACAGTGGTCCCTACACAATACAATCAGCTCCACAGTGGCCTCCACACCGTATAATCTGTTGCACAGTGGCTTCCATACAGTATAATCTGCTGCACAGTGGCCCCCACACAATACAATCTGCTGCATAGTGGCCTCCACACAGTACAATCTGCAGCACAGTAGCCCCCACACAATACAATCTGCTTCATAGTGACCCACACACAGTACGATCTGCTTCAAAGTGACCCCCACACAGTACAATCTGCTGCACAGTGGCCCCCACACAGTATCATCTGATGCACAGTGGCCTCCACACAGTACAATCTGCTGCACAGTGGCCTCCACACAGTATAACCTGCTCCACAGTGGCCTTCACACAGTATAATCTGCTGCACAGTGACCACCACACAGTATAATCTGCTGCACAGTGGCCTCCACACAGTATAATCTGCTCCACTGTGACCCCTACACAGTATAATCTGCTGCACAGTGGCCCCCACACAGTATAATCTGCTCCACTGTGACCCCTACACAGTATAATCTGCTGCACAGTGGCCCCCACACAGTATAATCTGATGCACAGTGGCCTCCACACAGTATAATCTGATGCACAGTGGCCTCCACACAGTATAATCTGATGCACAGTGGCCTCCACACAAAACAATCAGCTGCACAGTGGCCTCCACACAGTATAATCTGATGCACAGTGGCCTCCACACAGTATAATCTGCTGCACAGGGGCCTCCACACAGTATAATCTGCTGCACAGGGGCCTCCACACAGTATAATCTGCTGCACAGTGGCCTCCACACAGTATAATCTGCTGCACAGGGGCCTCCACACAGTATAATCTGCTGCACAGGGGCCTCCACACAGTATAATCTGATGCACAGTAGCCCCCACACAGTACAATCTGCTGCACAGTGGCCTCCACACAGTATGATCTGATGCACAGTGGCCTCCACACAGTACAATCTGCTGCACAGTGGCCCCCACACAGTACAATCTGTTCCACGGATGAGTGCCCAAAGAGAGGACTCTGAGTGCCACCTCTGTCACCCGTGCCATAGGTTCGCCATCACGGATATAAGCACTATCCATCCCACAGACACATATGTAGACCCTGCAGTACCTGTGGCTATCCCCATGGAAATGATAAACGCCGCAGCCCGAAAACCGGTTCAGAGATGAGGATCATTTGCATTCGGATCCTTGCAGACATCAATAGCCCTTCCAGTGTAAAAGTAGGTCAGCAGGGACGATGCTTAAGTGAACGAGGGAAGGTCATTATTACCCAGAAAGTGCTTGTGGTTACAAGCAGATTACTTCACGCCGCGACCTTCGCTTTTTTTTTGTCAGAGGGCATAGAGAACCTAAATTGCAGGACTGGGTTGTTTTTTTTTAGCATTATAATAAGACCGAGGCTTTCGTCCGGGTGCAATAGCTCCAGCCACGCAGAAGACATTGCTGCCAGCGGTGACTGGAGCTGCATCTCAAGTACACGGCTGAAGGGTGAAATCCTCTGGAGGTAATGCAGAATCTCTTCTGCTGACAGGAATTTTCATAAGGCCGTGTAAACAGATACACAGTAGATTAAAACGCAGTGCATCAGTCGTGTCAATCCACCTAGCGCGTCTGAACCGCCACGTAGGCCGCTCTTGTTAGGAACGCCATAAGGATTTAAATAAATTCCAATTATAGGGGAAACATTTAGGATAGCAGAGAGCCGGCTTTATCCTCGCATGACTTCAAAGTGGGTGACGTTCCGCATACAAAGCATTGCCTTACATTAGGAAAGGCTGGGGGGAGGGGGGGGACTTCCTTTAGGGGAAAAGATGGGGATATCTCTAATAGCAGATGTCTTGTTCGGGGCAGGATTGTATAGCCATGGAAGGATTAAATGACTTCTCTCTGAAAAAAACACACAGGTGATGAAATAGCAATGCAAACATTAAAGTCTGTTTTATTAGTAGCATTATTACCTCCAATTATACAAGAACTTTACATAAATGAATTGTACAGGGGAATATAAGAAACTTTGTAATATATCTTATTAAAGAAATATGCTTCCTTCTTTAGTTTTTGCATAGAAATCTATGGAGAGGGGAGGGGTGGAGGAGGCTGCTGGAAAAGATACACAAATAACTACAGCTGCTACACTGTCAGCAACGGAGATCTTTGATACTGCAATATCTTCAAGACAAGATTATTACTGCACAGAATGGGGCAATATATCTGTCAAAAGCAGCTTTCCCCTCCACTCTCCATAGACTTCTGTGCTATAGAGATAACAGTCTGAGAGAGAAGGAGGCTGCTGGAAAAGACACACAAATAACTACAGCTGCTACACTGTGAGCGACGGAGATCTTTGATACTGCAATATCTTCAAGACAAAACTATTACTGCACAGAATGAGGCAATATATCTGCCAACAGCAGGTTCCCCTCTCCATAGACTTCTGTGCTATAGAGATAAAAGTCTGAGTGAGGAGGAGGAGGCTGCTGGAAAAGACACACAAATAATGTGACAGAGATCTTTGATACTGCAATATCTTCAAGACAAGACTAAAACTGCACAGAATGAAGCAATATATCTGGCAACAGCAGCCTCTCCCTCCCCTCTCCATAGACTTCTGTGCTATAGAGCTAATAGTCTGAGTAAGGAGGAGGAGGAGTCTGCTGGAAAAGACACACAAATAATGTGACGGAGATATTTGATACTGCAATATCTTCAAAACAAGACTATTACTGCACAGAATGAGGCAATATATCTGCCAACAGCAGCCTCTCCCTCCCCTCTCCATAGACTTCTGTGCTATAGAGCTAATAGTCTGAGTGAGGAGGAGGAGGCTGCTGGAAAAGACACACAAATAACATGACAGAGATCTTTGATACTGCAATATCTTCAAAACAAGACTATTACTGCACAGAATGAGGCAATATATCTGCCAACAGCAGGTTCCCCCCTCCCCTCTCCATAGACTTCTGTGCTATAGAGATAACAGTCTGAGTGAGGAGGAGGAGGCTGCTGTTGGCTGGTGTACTGCCTCATCCTAGAATTCGATGTATGCTCTAAAGGTGATGGTGTGACACTTATCCCCTATCCACAGGACAGGGAATAAGTGTCTGGTCACTGGAGGCCTGAGTATTGGGTTCCTTAGTAATTAGGGGGATGGGGGACCAAAAATCCCCCTAATGCCTTTGTGTGAATCAGGGGTGAACCTGCCCCTTTCACCGCCCGAGGCAAACTACAGAAAGCCGCCCCCCCCCCCCGGCCGAAAGGAGGGGGCGTGGCGGAGCGCGAAGGGGTGGGGCTTATCGAAGGGGCGTGGCTTAGCGCCGTTTGCAGGCAGAGAGCAGGCACGGAGAGGACCGCTCAGTGCTAAGCCACTCCAGGACAACTTGTCCTGGACTGGCTTAGGTAATCAAAAATGCCGCCCTCCCTGGGGCCCTGGCATAGCGCTGCCTGAAGCGGTCGCTTCAGGTCGCCTCATGGGAGGTGCGGCGCTGGTGTGAATGTAATGGCAGCGCGCTTGCATGACCGTCACTCCATTCACTGCTTTGGGGCAGCGCCCGCAGCCCCATAATGGATGGAACGTCGTCTACACCCCTGAATAAGACGTACAGCTTGTTACATATTGACTTTAATAGGAATCAGTCACCGGCTTATTAATGAATTAGAGGATCTTTACTGAACAAGGCCGTCAGCCCTATATAATGGAGTCGGGATAGGGCTGTGGAATAATCCAGAGGTTTGACCTTATGACTCCAGAGCCCTGGAGTTTGGGGGGTCACGGGGTCATTCTTTGGTATCCATTCATTTAGGTTGCGTGCCTGCGTTCCCCTCCTGTGCAGCCAGGTTGCACATTCTCCTGCATTCTGTGCACATTTCAGGCCCCGCTCACGAAACCTATTCGCGCGGAGGGATTAAGGGATTGCTTTTTCTGAGAAAAGAAACCAGTTAAGCATAAACAAATCCCAAATAAGCCCGCTTTTCATTTCTCTATTCCTGATTTTATCAGCGGGGCACTGCTGCGATACTTCCTCCTCCAAATGATCTCCCATGCTGTATCGGTATCTGAACTGAATTACTATTGATCTGTATGGCCGGACACAATGTGGATAGCGCACACACAGGGAATTAATGTCATGTCTCATTCTGATTCCCCGACCCTGGCTCGTTCATTAAATAACCTGACAGAAGGTTGTCTGCCCGATCCAATAGGGGATTCCAAGCAGAGCTGGAACGTTGCAAGGATAATGGGACATGGTTTATATTGCCTTAAATGGGCAGTGAAACATATGGGCAGAAGTTTCGGAGTGCCAAGAATGTACCACGTGAATGTGGAAGTAGGCGATACAATGTTACATTACACCGAGGCTTTAATACAAGGTGACTGGGAAGGATACATTATACGGGACGATGCCCCCTATGGACGATGCCGCCTACCCCATGGGACAAGCAATTCTGTATCTGTCATTATCACATGGGCCACTGTGAAAGTTCCTTCATGACATAGTAGATACCATTGAATGAAGATGGGGAACATCATATCCGTCATTGTGGGTTTTGTCCATTTACTTGGTCCATTAACCAAACAAGAATTACTTTCTCTAAGGCCATTTTTAAGGAGTAGAATTGAAATTGCGCCTCTTGTGTTCACAGGATGTCTCTGGTACTGCAGCTCATCCCCATTCACTTCTATGGAGCTGTAATACCAAACACTGCCCGTATATACAGTATATATTATATCATTCCCTATTTATGTTATTTATATGTCCATTTTATATCGATAAAGCTGTATTTTCTCAGGTAGCCGTGCAGACATTTTTAGTTGCCAGATTCATCCTTATTGTTCTGTTTTTTTCCCTTTAGTATATTGTTCACCAAAACGAAACTGGAGTGGCTCCACGAAGGGCCGGAGGAGGCGCTGATAACATGCCGCCATATGCTGTACTTGTGGCAGAAACTCTATAACTGTTCACAACTTAGGTAAGTTTTGGGATGCATAACCAGGTTGCAAAAAAGACATGCTCTGCAAACACACCTTATACTTTATTCATGGACTAAGGCCGGTGGCAGAGGACCGTGGGCGAGATCAGTGCGCTATACGTGTTTTTTTCCGGATTGCACACTGACCCATTCATTTCTATGGGCTGGTATACATGACTGTGAATGACATGGTCACGTGTCCAGGCTGCAAAATACAGAACAAGTCCTATTCCTGTCCTATACTGCGGCCTTGCTTCTGTGGCTCCTATTCTTTTAATGAAAGGGGCCACGGAAGCACGGCTGTTGCATGGGCGGCACATGGGTGACATCACACTGCTCGTGCCTTTAATTCACAGCCGGACGGAAGCACACGGTCTTATGTAACCGATCTAAGTGTATGATCAGTGGGGGTCTGACTACTGGCACCCCTATGGTTACAAGCACCCATGACCCCCTATGCATTCATCTCTATGGGACTGCTATTGAGAGACCGAATCCTATAGAACTGAATGGACCGTCACAGCCACAGCTCCATTCAAACACAGGAACATGTGTTTTTCTGAACAGTGGGGCTCCTGGTAGTCGGAGCCCAGTCTAGCAGACACTTATCCTGTGGACAAGGGAATAAGTTGTGTTTGTGATACAAAATCTTTAACGTAGAATGTAAAACCGTATATTTTTGGGGCTCACTCATTGGTGCTCCATAGCCGATGAGATCTTATAGTGTCAGAATGTTATTACCACTACATAGGCAGGACTTATTGATAAAGCTCTTCTTGTTCTAGTGAATCTGAGAAGGAAAGCAGTTTGGCTGACGTTCCCTTGACGCGAAAACACAGCGGGCTGCACCTTGCCGTGCCTGATGCCCATGACCCAGAAAATGGTAAGATAAACCTTGGAAGGGGTTGTCTGGTGCAGAAAGCCCATTGTCATGTTAAAAAAAGGACTTGGGGCATCCATGTATTACATAGAAGGCCAGTTATGTAGAAGTCATGTAATACTTCACTTCTCCTCTGGGGGTGCTGCAGATTTCGACCAGAGCACTCCTTACTGGTGACGGATACGCCGTGTCCGGGTTCTTTCAGTAGATTGTTTGCTGTTCCTTCTATACTGAGCTCTTCTCATTGACTTCCACTGGAAAATATCTCGTGTATGGACAGGTCACCGAATGGCTTTCATGGAAAGAATTTACACAGCACCTGTAGAGGATAAAGTTACCGAATAAATAATTCAACAATAAAACCAGTTTAATAGTGAGGAAGGTGAAGAAGTACTTACACTGGGGGTATTATTGAGGAAATGATGGATGGTAATGTAGGAGCACGCTTCATTATTTATAGATGCATCATTCACACATTGCTGCAAATATAACAATGTAACTTCTATCCGGGCTCTTATCTGAAATGGGAACATTGTATCATAGATAGATAGATAGATAGATAGATAGATAGATAGATAGATAGATAGATAGATAGATAGGAGATAGATAGATAGATAGATGATAGATAGATAGATAGATAGATAGATAGATAGAAGATAGATGGATAGATAGATAGATAGATAGATAGATAGATAGATAGATAGACAGATAGATAGGAGATAGATAGATAGATAGATAGATAGATAGATAGATAGATAGGAGATAGATAGATAGATAGATAGATAGATAGATGATAGATAGGAGATAGATAGATAGATAGATAGATAGATAGATAGATAGATAGATAGATAGGAGATAGATAGATAGATAGATAGATAGATAGGAGATAGATAGATAGATAGATAGATAGATAGATAGATAGGAGATAGATAGGAGATAGATAGATAGATAGATAGATAGATAGATAGATAGATAGATAGATAGATAGATGATAGATAGGAGATAGATAGATAGATAGATAGATAATAGATAGATAGATAGATAGATAGATAGATAGATAGATAGATAGATAGATAGGAGATAGATAGGAGATAGATAGATAGATAGATAGATAGATAGATAGGAGATAGATAGATAGATAGATAGATAGATAGATAGATAGATGTAGATAGATAGATAGGAGATAGATAGGAGATAGATATGAGATAGATAGATAGATAGATAGATAGATAGATAGATAGGAGATAGATAGATAGATAGATAGATAGATAGATAGATAGGAGATAGATAGATAGATAGGAGATAGATAGATAGATAGATAGATAGATAGATAGATAGATAGATGGATGGATGGATGGATGGATGGATGGATAGATAGATAGATAGATAGATAGATAGATAGATAGATAGATAGATAGGAGATCGATAGATAGGAGATAGATAGATAGATAGATAGATAGATAGATAGGAGATAGATAGATAGATAGATAGATAGATAGATAGATAGATAGGAGATAGACAGATAGATAAATAATATCTGTTGCAAATTTGAAGTAGAATTAAGGTCAAAATCTGCCCTGTAGATACAGTCCTATGAAAAAGTTTGGGCACCCCTATTAATCTTAATCATTTTTAGTTCTAAATATTTTGGTGTTTGCAGCAGCCATTTCAGTTTGATATATCTAATAACTGATGGACACAGTAATATTTCAGGATTGAAATGAGGTTTATTGTACTAACAGAAAATGTGCAATATGCATTAAACCAAAATTTGACCGGTGCAAAAGTATGGGCACCTCAACAGAAAAGTGACATTAATATTTAGTAGATCCTCCTTTTGCAAAGATAACAGCCTCTAGTCGCTTCCTGTAGCTTTTAATCAGTTCCTGGATCCTGGATAAAGGTATTTTGGACAAACAATTCAAGTTCAGTTAAGTTTGATGGTCGCCGAGCATGGACAGCCCGCTTCAAATCATCCCACAGATGTTCAATGATATTCAGGTCAGGTGTTTTTCTTGGAATGCTGTTTCTTTTTGGACGCCATGCATAACGCCTTTTTTTTATAACCAAACAACTCAATTTTTGTTTCCAAAATGAAGCTGCCTTGTCCAAATGTGCTTTTTCATACCTCAGGCAACTCTATTTGTGGCGTGCTTGCAGAAACGGCTTCTTTCTCATCACTCTCCCATACAGCTTCTATTTGTGCAAAGTGCGCTGTATAGTTGACCGATGCACAGTGACACCATCTGCAGCAAGATGATGCTGCAGCTCTTTGGAGGTGGTCTGTGGATTGTCCTTGACTGTTCTCACCATTCTTCTTCTCTGCCTTTCTGATATTTTTCTTGGCCTGCCACTTCTGGGCTTAACAAGAACTGTCCCTGTGGTCTTCCATTTCCTTACTATGTTCCTCACAGTGGAAACTGACAGGTTAAATCTCTGAGACAACGTTTT